>NC_092209.1:86548550-86567391 GCF_043381705.1 Parasteatoda tepidariorum
AAAAAAAAAGGAGAAAACTAAAAATTAAAATACAGCTCAATCATTTTCAACATAAGAGTTTGAAAAATACAAAATCTAACGACTGTTTAATCAAAATTTAGAAATGCACAGCGGATAAAAATTAGAAAGAACACTATAACGGTAGCCATCCAAATCAATTCTAGGAGTGGAATTTTGAATAAAACTTTAAATCTAAAACAAACGCATTAAAACTTCACCAGTAACGAAACAAAAAGCAGAAAAAGTAAAAAAGAGGAGAGAGAAAAAAACGGAAATAAAAAAGAAAATAAAAGGTAAAAAAAAGGTGAGAAAAAAAGCAAATAAAAAAGAAAATAAAAGACAAAAAANAAAAAAAAAAAAAAAAAAAAAAAAAAAAAAAAAAAAAAAAAAAAAAGGAGAAAACTAAAAATTAAAATACAGCTCAATCATTTTCAGCATAAAGAGTTTGAAAAATAGAAAATCTAACGACTATTTAATCAAGATTTAGAAAGGAAGGAGAGGCGGATAAAAAGTTAAAACAACAAGATTAAGAGCAGCCATCCAAATCAATTCCTACTAAGAGAAGAGAATCGCAAAGAGCATCCACAAAAGAGTGAATACATGTACGAAATGGCAAAACAGACGAGTACATACAGCTAGCAGGAGATGTATTTTTCCTGGAGAAAATCGGATTATCTCGGGAACCACCTCTTTGTCTCGGCTCCAGGAAAAGAGGTTGATCGGAGGGGATTAGCATTATACTCATCATTCCTGGAGCTCCCAGACAAATACTAAAGTGGCAACTGTAAGCTGAGGGAATGTTTTCCTCCCTCCCCGGATTTGGAATGTTTAGATATTTGTAGAGGAGGGATCTGGGAGTAATTTATGCAGTGGAAAATGGAGGGAATAATTTACCCCAGAGGAAATCCACAGCCTATGTTTCAGTGTCTCTAGGTATGTTCTGAATTATATCTCTGCTATATTTGGAAGTTATGGAAGAAGGAATTTCGAAAATGTGGTGTGTGTTTATGAAGACGGAACAATTGACTCGTGGCGATTCACCAACTGTGAAAGTCCAAAATGCTTCTAATTTGCTCGAAACTGTAAAAAGTATTACGGAAACCTACGCACTCTAATATTCGTATTTAACTTATTTGCAAAACTGGATGGTCCATAATGACCGCCCTTAATGTATATTTTTAATATGCTCATTAGGAGTTGCAAATTAATACTTAAGAAACGTTTTTGTAATCTGACTAATAACAATTAGGGTTAATAAAAGCAAACGAGGGATTAAAGTTAGTTAAAACATATTCTATTGAGGATGAAGTTTAAGGGCTATTTCCATAGAAAGGCGAACGCATTATAGTCCCTGTAGACAAATGATTTAATTTTTTATTATTTAATCTTTATTTGCACTTTCTACTTTCAGTGGTTAGAATGCAGAAAGGTTTTGTAATTTTTCCTATGAAAAATATTTTACAGTCCGTAGTGCATAGTTTCTTTATTTCAATTTTTTACAATTCTAAATGTATATATGAAAGAGCGGTCACTACGAAACACCCTGTATAGTTAATATTATGTTTATAATCCAACCCATTATTGCATACGTGAGGTTTTAAAAATGTATCATTAGGCTTAGCGAAGAACCGTGGTGGTTCAGGGACAAGCTGGCACGCCTCTGAATGAGGTGAACCAAGTTCGAATCAAAATGATATAAATTCGCGTAAAATATTCTCAGTGGTGGACTGACCGTGAGTTAGAATTCCCTTGTTGTTCGACTAATCGTGGGAGGTTTCCCTCATCATGCAACAGCAACACAAATGGGGGTTAGTTCCCTCAAAAAATTCTCCACCAAGGCTAGTTTCACCCAATGCTTCATCCTGGAGTTTGTTCCCTTGTTTTTTAGAATCTGTTCAAAATTACAAAGCTACGGAGTTTAACCCTTATACTCGTAAATTTAGAATTGGGTCGGCTGTTTAACACAGGTTATAAAATAAAATAGAATAGCAAGTAGCTTAGCAAATTTGAGATGGCCCAGAGGATTGAGTTCCGATGCTGCAATCCAGGTTCGATTACTGCTAACGGCTCGTCAGTTCTTATAATGATCACAGCTCTCAAAGACTACAGTGCTGAAGTAAAATATACCTAGTAGTAGAATGATCACCTTAAGTTCATATGTTAGGAAGTTTTCGTTGTTTTCTATTCCGTATAACGCAAATGCGGGGTAGTTCTATCGGAAAAAGAGTTCCCCGTTTAGGTGAGTTTGTCGTAATGCTTGTTTCTTATGCTCTGGGATGGGTTCAAAATTACCAGGCTACTGAGTTGAATATTGATATCTACAAATGCAGTATTGCTTGTCCATTCCACGTTGATTAGAAAATAAGCTCATCGGATCGACTTTTTTTATTTTCATTCCCTTAAGTATTCTTATTTTTCAAATTTTATCAATAATATTATATAACAAGCATTTGAATGATGATGCAGTTAATTTTATTTTCAATTTCGAATTTTCTCGGAAAAGTGTTAACGAATTTATATTTGCCTGTTTTATTGCGTATTTATGACTGTTATGTCGGAATACCGTTTGGGTGGCGCAAAGGAGATTTTTTTGATTTGCCCGTCTACTGCTGTGGCACTGTTTAATCAATCTGTAAATCAATCTGTACAGCAATCTGTTGTTTCTGTTACATCAATATGTTGTTTCGGTTTTATTTCACTTTTTTACTCTTTGTAGTGTTTCTAATAGATCTCTCTAGTAATCTAGAATAGATTGGGTTAAATTATTTCAAAGACAGACATACGAAATTTTGGACTGTTGTTGCAACAATAACCAAAATGATAGTTACAAGTTGCAAATTCATTGCTGCATTTTTTGGCATAGGGTGTTCAAAAACATTTTCCGTTTGTAATTTATTGTCAGTCACTCAAACCTTTAAAAACTTTAAACTTAATTGATAAGTATGAGAAATCGCATGATCAAAACTCTTCTGATTCTTTAAGTATTTCTTGAAAAATATAAAAAAATTCATTAATATAAAAGTGTTTCCATTATTTTGTCCAATCCGGGTACCTTCTCAATTTTGCCATAAAATAAAAGAAAGATGGCTGAACAGAAGTTTTGGTAACCCACATGAAAGTTTGAATCGCAATTATTTCTAAAATTTATTTAATCCTGGTATGTGATTTCAAAAGGTTATGTATTTCAATTTTATGAAAAATGGTGCACTTATTATCAAAACTCGTAGTCTCTAAAAATATTTTAAAAACGCTTTAATTGAATAGAAGAAAAGAAATAGATTTAATTTTTATCCAAATGTAACAATATTGTTAATTTCTTTTTATTCAAAGTAATTTTGTTTAATTTATGGAAGGTGTGTTTAAAGCCACGCAGACGAGTTTGAGAATTTAAATTATAGTAAACAAACATAAAGATAAACTGAAATGTTGGTTTTCATTATTGGTAAAAAAGAATTCGTATGTGTTACTCATCTTGTTCGAAATGTTGTCCTCTTTTACAAATGCATTTTCCCAGATATTTTCAGATCTTGTAGATAGTGTCTTTTTTCACATATGACCAGATTTTTTAACGTCTGGTAAAATGAATTTTACCATATTTTGCAAGACGTACATGATGTTGCCAAAAATTGCTCGAAATGTCGTCCTCTATTGCGAATATTAAAGCTTTTGCATTATTTAAGATTTTGCAAGACGAAATTAAGATGTTGCCATAGTTGTTCGAAATACCAGTTTTTGTTCAAGTTCGAAATTTCGCTTTTTCTGCACTTAATCGCCATTTTTTGGAATTTTAATCGTTGAATGCAAAAACTTTGCTTCAACTTCTCCTAATTTTCTTTGTCCAAAAAAAAGGAACTTTTATTTTTATATCTCCTCAGCAACTAATTCAGTTGTCCAGAAACGGTACCTAATCAGATCTGAGTTATTGGGCGCTATTGCAGAACGATATTTCCTTCAAAACTCTTCGATGACGTAAGAATGTGACATTCGAACAAAATAATTCTCTTTCACAAATATCTGATGCTCCTGGTGAAATGACATACCATCGTCTTCACTTTCTGAGATTCGAGCTTCAAATAACGATAGAAAATTCCGTTTTTAGTTAAAAATATGTAGCTAAGAAGAAAGTAAACTCATAAATGTGATTAAAATACTTTTTTATTAAGAAAAAGTTCCACGAATTAAATTTAATTAACGCTTCTTGTTATTTTTATTTGTTAAATAGATATCATGAGTTTTAATTTTTAGAATTTTTGAGCTTATTGTAGGACATTCTTATAGCGTATTTTTTTTCACATTTTGCTTTCATTTCGTTGTTCAGAAAGTAATTTAGTTTTTTCTCAACATATGACTTAACAGGAGCAGTGGCATATATGGCAACGTTACTTTTAAAAAGTAAGTAACGAGTAAAAGTACAAGTATTTTTAAAAAAAGTAACGAGTACAAAGTAAAAAGTTCTTATTTAAAAAGGAAAGGAGTAAAAAGTACAAGTAAAAGTACAAGTACTAAACAAAAAAGTAACGATTTAAAAGTACATTTCTAGGAAATCGAAAATTCAAAGTAACCTAAAATTTTATTGAATATTATTATGTTCTTTAATATTTTTGCAAAATTGCTCTTATTTATTTAATTAATTTTAATTTTGAAAGCTATGGACATTAATTTATTTTTAAATTCGGAAGAATATTATAATATAATTTTATAATATAATCGTATAATATAATTTTAAAATCAAATATAATTTTAATATCAAACTTTTTATGGATTTGCACGAAAAAGAAATTTTATCTATTGATTTTAATTTTTAGTTTATTATTTTTATTTATTTAAATTACCATTGATTTAAAATTGTTTTACTCTNCATACATATGTATATATACACTCATGGACAAAAAAATTAGCGCACCTAGAAGGAGTCGTCAAAATGAAACAAAATTTTACATACGTAATGACTACTTTGGTATAAGTAAATGATTAGAAAATTAAAGAAATAGGATAATTTATTTCAGAGAAAAAGGCTAAAGAACGGAGGAGTTAATACCCCGTTGGACCCCCTGTAGGGCGAATGCACGATACGATACGATCGGGCATTGAGGCATACAAGTTCTGTATGATGTCTTGAGACATTTCGTTCCATATTTGCTGTAACCTTGCCTCTAGTTCATTCAAACTCGTGGGATGCCCAACTCGCAATCCCAAATAATCCCAGATATTCCCGATTGGGGACAAATCTGGGGATCGGGCAGGCCAAGGAAGGGTAGTAACAGTACGGAGAAAGTCTTGTGACACCCTTGCCGTATGAGGCCGAGCATTGTCTTGCTGAAAAATGGCTCCTGGGAGCCGTTGCATGAGTGGCAACACATGTGGTTGCAGGATTTCCTGGACATACCGCCGGGCTGTCATGGTGCCACGGAATAATACTAGGGGCCCCTGTGTCTTCTCGAACCATACGAAGGCGCCTGGTTGAAGGACAGTTGGTATCGCAGCGCCCATTACGTGTGCTGCTCACGACGCCCACCTATCGACACCTCCGTTTAGAGTTTTGCAGCGCACGAGGAAACTGAATTGCAGTGGAATGGAACCAGGTCGTCTTTAGCGACGAATCCAGATTCAATCTCAGCTGTGATGACAATCGTGTTCGTGTGTGGAGACCCGTGGTGAACGTCTCAATCCTGCCTTTGCTGTACAGCGAGACACCGCTCCCACAGCTATGTGATGGCATGGGGTGCCATTGCCTACAATACACGGTCACCCCTAGTATTGTTCCGTGGCACCATGACAGCCCAGCGGTATGTCCACGAAATCCTGCAGGCACATGTGTTGCCTCTTATGCAACAGCTCCCAGGAGCCATTTTTCAACAAGATAATGCTCTGCCTCATACGGCAAGGGTGTCACAAGACTGTCTCCGTATTGTTACTACCCTTCCTTAGCCTGCCCGATCCCCAGATTTTTCTCCAATCGAGCTAATCTGGGATCATTTGGGACAGCGAATTGGGCACTCCACGAGTTTGAATGAACTAGAGGCAAGGTTACAGCAAATATGGAACGAAATGTCTCAAAACATCATACAGAATTTGTATACATCAATGCCCGATCGTATCGTATCGTGCATTCGTGCTAGAGGGGGTCCAACGAGGTATTAACTCCTCTGTTCTTTTGCCTTTTTCTCTGAAATAAATTATCCTTTTTCGTTGATTTTCTAATCATTTACTTATATCAAAGTAGTCATTACGTATGTAAAATTTTGTTTCATTTTGATGACTCCTTCTTGGTGTGCTAATTTTTTTGTCCATGAGTGTATTTCACATATAATTATTTTACGATTGGATATCGATTCAAAATTGATATGCTTTCCGTTTCAACATTTGAGCTCATGTATGCCATAAATTCTTCTGTCGCTGGTGATTGGCATGATGTTTTCAGCTTTAGAAAATTTAAAATCCCAGGTTTTCTTTCTGTTACGTTATTAGTTATAGCAGGGTGTTTAGCTTGTACAATTCTTTCCAATATTTTTGTAGCCTTCTCCCTAGCTTTTTCTTCCTATCAATTAAATTTGATACAAGGTACCAGACCTGCAGCAAACAATAAATCGTCCTGTGATTTCACATCACGAAACCTTTCGCGCGCGCCATCTAACAGAGTTTTGTTTAAAGGTTTACAAACTTTTGTTTTAATAATGTTACTATGAAGCTCTTCTTCTAAAACCTGTAATGTAGGTAAAAGATGGCCCAGCCATTTTTCTTTTTCTCCTTGAAGCATATCCAAGTAACGCAAGTAACGAAATAAAAAGTAACAATTTCATTCGACACTTCCGTTACAAATACTTGTACTCCCTAAAAAAGTAACGAAAGTACAAGTAAAATTACTAAAATTAAAAGGTAACGAAGTACAAGTAAAAGTACGTACTTTTTACTTGTACCGGTGGTACAAGGAACGAAAATAAAAGTACTGCCATATATGAGCAGTGGTGGCTATGGGGGATGAGCATTCACCTTTCGATGAGACGAACCGGGCTCGAATCCCATCGATGGCTGGTCGATACGAATTCCACATCTTCTGGAATTTGTTCAAAATTACAAGGCTACGAAGTCGTAGGCTAGTAGTCGTAAACGCAAAATTGGGTCGGCTGTTCAACGACTGTAACAAAATGAAAAATAAAAAATCTTAAAAAGCAGCTTTTCCGGCATATTTTACTTTTTTACTATTAAAAAAGGAAAAATGCAGTTTACGCAAGAAGAAAAAGTTATCCCATGGAGAAAATGTATAGAAAATACGCCAGCATCAAAATTGGTTTGCAAAATTTCGATCAGGCGATTTTGATGTTAGAAATGCACCACGTTCTGGACGACCAGTTGAAGTTGATGAAGGGACAATTAGGGCGTTAAATTGATGCAAACCGGCGAATAACAACACCTCGTGAGATTGTCTTGAGATTAAATTTCTTGATTTACTCGAAACGTCTAGGTTTAATCTCAAAGCTCGATATGGAGTTTCCTCATGCTTTTTCCGAAAGATCTTTGTGACGTGTTGTTGACGTCTTTTATTTGTTTCAAACGTCAAGAAAATTATTCGTTTTTGAAGCGCACTATCACTTTGGGCGATACATGGGCTGTCTACAGTAAAGTTAAACGCAAGAGGAGTAAAAAAGATGAACAGGCATAAAGAAAAGGAGGTCTAAAACAGCCTATATCTGCGCATCAAAAAGTATTGTACCATAATGGGCAATATTTAATTTAATAAAATGTTCTATAAGCTAATCGTCTTTTATTTTCATTAAAAAAAACGAAATTACTTTTTGAACAACTTGATATATGCCATAAAATAGTCCATTACGTTACTTAAATCGAATTTCTTACTTTTCTTTCAATTATACATTGCAATTAAAAACTCCGACCAATGAGGGTAAATCTAATTGTATTTTTACTCGAAGAATCTCTTTGTGAAGAATAAAAAGAATTTAAAATATTCTTTTTTAATTAATGAAATTGAATGTTCTCCAATATATTGGATGATAAGTCTCAAGAGTTAAAACAAAAACGCTTCGCAAATGAAGACTTTAAACTCGTGATCCCCGATACCAATTGCGTAATCGAAACTCAAGAAGAAGAAGATAACTGATACACAGACACCTGAACAATGACCTCAGCGCCGACTGGTTATTTATAAACAAGATGGCGTGCAAGTCGGGCTGAGTTTTTCCACGTATGTTATATAATATTAATTAACATGAAGCTAATTAAATACAACGCCGTATGACTTATCGAATTTGTTAAGATATAGTCTTTTTCTTGTCTACATCTTTTATTGTTGTGTTGAATTGTATCCGTGATTATTTTTTGTGTATCTGGCAACTTCATTGCATAATTAGTTTGTTTATGTTCCACATGGTTTCATATTTGTCTTTGCGTTAAATAAGAAATAAACCAAATCTTTCTTTGTGAAAAAATATAGAATGTGTCAGTTAGAGAACTCATATTTGACTGGCTAGGTTTACTGGAATTCGAATAGAGAGAACAGCTGCTAACATAAACAAATACCACGTTTCCACAGCCAATCAGGATTGATATACGTGCTGACGTCACTTGCAGGTATCTAATTAAAATCTGCGTTCTCACTACCCAAACGAAAAAAGTAGTGGAATGTTTTTTTCCTTACCTTACATTTACTCGGTACTATTCGAATCAGCACACAACAACGTTGAATTAAGCATAATAGTTATAGAAATACTTTTGTAAATATGTGTAAAATTATTACTGATCTAAAAGAAAAGGTTTTAGTTTGAAACCTTTATTCATATTATTCCTTTCTTTTTTTCTTTTTAAATTTCTAAATAGCTGAATCAAAATAAAATATATCTTTCAAATATAATAATAGTTCATATAAAATGATTTCATTTATCTAATATTTTCTAATCTGAAGTCTAGCAACAAAATGTAAGAAACAACTTTTAAAAGTAAGAAACAACATCAATCAATACAGTCCTTGAAAATTCAGTTCTGAACTCTAAATGTGTTTTTTTTCTTTCATTTAGCTAACAGTAAAGTTATAGATCCAGAATCTGATTTATATGTTTAGTTATTAAAAGCTTATGTTTATAGTCGTCCTATAGTTTAAGGTGTTTTATTGAAAGAAATACATTAATATTTATCATATTAATTTATCATAACTATAAAAAATTTAAAAATCTAAACAATTGCATTATCAATACAAATATACAACAAAATTTCTTTCATAATGTTTAATTTTTCAAATAATTGTTTAGTGTTGGTTTTTCATGATTAGGTCTATGAAATTACAATGAAAAATATGAATAACCAGTGAGGTAAGGCATCAATTTATCACACAGAAAATTAAAGTTACTAACTCTCATTTCTAACTAAAATTCAAATAATATTCTGATGAAGATACATATAATAACTTTATTTTACTTATTTATTTTCCAGATATATAAAAATGATAATTCTGAAACAGTGATGATATAATTAAATTCAAATTTCAATCAATTCAAATTTCAATCAATTCAAATTTCAATCAATTCAAATTTCAATAAATTCAAATTTAAAATCTGATTATTTATGTAAATTGACTTCACTTGAACTACAGTATTTTTGTAGTTGATAACCTCAAAGATATTTGAAATAAATTTCTGCAAAAAAAAACTTCACAATTACTGCAAAATAATTAAAGTATTTTTATGGTTAAGAGTGAGCTACAAAAAACTTCACAACTACTGCAAAATAACTAAAGTATTTTTATGGTTAAGATTGAACTACAAAAAAACTTCACAATTACTGCAAAATAACTGAAGTATTTTTATGGTTAAGATTGAACTACAGAAAATCTACAGTTAACTGTAAAATAACTACAAAAATACTTCAATTCTGCAAAAAAACTGCAGTTTATTTTTAGCTGGGTTTACACACACCGTTATTCTAAAAACTCAAAATCTATATCGCACACAAGAACTGCTGTTGCCAAAACATGGAATACTAAATATGTAATAAGAATATAATTAATGTTCACGTGCACACTTTTACAAAAATAACATCATAAGATAAATAATAGTATTAAAAATACTATTTTAAAAAAGGATAAAACCAATAATATTTTTGAGTAAAAAAATATATAGCAATTTAAATATTGCTCTAAATAAGAATAAAATTAATTATATTCTTAGTAAGGAGAAAAAAAAAGAGTAATATAAATATTATTCTACATAAGCATAAAATTAATATTAGTTTTAGTGGGAAAAAAGATAGCAACATAAATACAATTATGAACAAGCATAAAATTAATAATAATTTTGGTAAGAAAAAAAACGAGTAATATAAATACTATTCTACTTAATCATGAAATTAATAATACTTTTAATAAGTGTCAAGATAGTAAATTAAATACTATTCTACATAAGCATAAAGTTAATAATATTTTTGGTAAAAAAATGAGAGTAATATAAATACTATTCTATATAAGCATAAAATTAATAATACTTTTAGTAAGAATGAAGAGAGTAATTTAAATACTATTCTACATAAGCATAAAGTTAACAATATTTTTAGTAAGCATAAAGATAGTAATATAAATGCTATTCTACATAAGAATAAAATTAATAATATTTTTAGTAAGTATAAAGAGCGTAATTTAAATTCTATTCTTGATAAGCATAAAATTAATAATATTTTTGGTAAGAATAAATATAGTAATGTAAATACTATTCTACATAAGCATAAAATTTATAATACTTTTAGTAAGAATAAAGAGAGCAATTTAATTACTATTCTACTTAAGCATAAAATTAATAATATTTTTAGTAAGTATAAGATAGTAAAATAAATACTACTAGGAGGCTCCGCCCCCTGAGCGCTAACGCTCGCCATCCCCCGAGAATTGCTACGCAATCCTATGTGGTTCACGCCGTGAACCATGGCTCGCTCGGGATTCTTTAAATCAGTCACAATGTTCTAGCACAAAGACATAATATATTATCATCAAAGACATAGTATTTTATCATCAAAGACATAGTATTGTACTTATGTAGAAGAATTCTACCAATGTTCTTATTGGCTTTTAAAAAAGTATATTAGCTATTTAGATTGTACATGGTGAAAAAATCAAAACATTAGCTAAATAAGAAACATATTAGCAAAATAAATTATCAAATATTGCTTCACTAATATTCTGCATTTTAAAGCGTGAAAATTCAATGCATAAATAAACGCGAAATATAAAAAAATTCAATGCATTCAATACAAACACTTAAACGTTTTTTAGACGTTTAGGTAGCTCCCAGTAGAAAAATATCAATTCAACAGCGGCCTTTTAAAGCATTCTCACTTCAATTAATTAATTAATTCCTAATTGAGTTTAAATTAAATATTGTCATGTTTTTAGTGCATGAATCTGAATTGAACAACCTGATAATGCTCACTCTGGTTATTGTTATCTGGTTGCTCACTACGTGCTCTTGCGCGCCGAATCCAATCAATTAAAAATGAAAACTGTTGCCAGCGCGAGAAAAGAAATATCATCGGTTTTATTGATACATACATACATACGTACGTATTAGCGTTTTATATAATATAGATAGATTCTAAATAAACATGAAATTGATAATATCTTTAGTAAGAAAAAAAGAGAGTAATACAAATACTATTCTAAATAAGCATGGAATTAATAATATTTTTAGTTAGAATAAAGTTAGTAATATATAAATACTATTCAACTAAAGCATAAAGCTAATAATATTTTTAGCAAGAAATTATTCTGCCTTTATTATTCTTATTAATTTATTTCCCCACCAGATGCCATTTTTATTTTTTTTTAAAAAAGTAATAAACTGATTTGCATTAAAATGGAATTCAATACAAAAATCTATAAACGAGAAATTTGCAATAAGATTTTGAAAAGTGATGATTCACAAAGAATGGTCCCATTAACTTCTGATAATAATGATAAGCAAATGCCAATTATCGAGGCATTTAAATGTGACATTTTAAAATAAGCTTTGAGGAATAAAAGCTAAAATGCGTAATCCACGTTTTATGACATCAACAAATTAGATGTTAAATTAAATTATGTGAAATTAAAGCATAATTTATGTAAGAGATCATTCTTTCTGACAAATGGAATTGGTTGCCATGGGCAACGGACAAGATCAGCATATCCTGCACAATGCATTAGGAGGCAATATTCAGAAGGCAGAAAATATGTCATTCGATAAACGACTTTCTATTGTCTTTCAGTTTAAATTAAACTTAGAGGTTATAAAATTGGAACAGTATGGCGTCTAAAGCTGAGTTTAAATTTCAGGATTAGTTTTAAATGTAGCACCAGTGAAATGGACGAAAATATTAATTTAAGTACTTAGTTTTTGGCAGTTGGAATGATTTCAGTATGTTAAGTTTCGTTTTCGAACTACTTGGAACAGATCTATCTATGCAAATATGTCCTTATCAACTTGTTAATTGTTCTTAACTTTCTTATAAGTACGTTCTAAAATTGATTAAACGCAAACAGCATAAATTTAAAAGCTGAGTTTAATATTTTAGAGTTAGTTTTAATTTTAGCTCCAGTTAAAATAGCGAAAATACTACATTAAGCATTTTGTTTTTCTGCAGCTTAAGCGAAATAAACCTGTTAAGAATATTCTACTGACTCGAATATGTTTTACTATGTTAAAATATACTTATCAGCGTAATAATGGTTTTATTTATTTTAAAAGTGGTTCTAAAACTGGTTAAACACTTTAACGTGTAAACGCAAGTTTAAAATTGCAGGATGAATTTCAGTTGCACAACTAGTGAAAAAAACGAAAAAGATAATTATAGTAAACGGCTTTTAGCATTTTAAAAGATTTCAGTCTATTAAGTTGAGTTTTCGCAATTCTCGAATCTATATCTATATAAATATTTTCTTAACATCTTATTAATGGTTTCTTAACTTTCCTTTAAGTTGTTCTTTAAAACTGTTTAAACATAAACAGTGTAACGTCTAAAGCTAAGTTCAAATTTTAGAATCAGTTTTAATTTTATCAACAGAAGAAATAACGAAAATAGTAATTGAAGATATTAGGTTTTTGAATAAATGAGTTGAATCTGTTTCATTTTCATTGAGTCGAATATATCTTACTATGAAAAAATGTACTTATCAATTTACTAATGGTTAACTTTCTTATAAGTGGCTCAGAAATTGGTTGAACTTAAACAGTGTAACGTCTAAAGACGAATTCAAACTTTCAGGATCAGTTTTAATTTTAACACTAGTAAAAACAACAAAAATACCAATTTAAGCATTTTTATTGCAGTTTAAACAAAACTATCTTTATGCAAAATATATGCAAAACTTTTATAGTAACTATGCAAAAATATCTTTATCAACTTATTATTGATTAGACCCGGTGATTTTTATGAGTTGTTCTTAGTAAAATTATATTAGTATGTTCTTAGTATATGTTCTTAGTATAATTAGTATAATTATATAAAAATATTGTTATAAACTTATAAGCTGTTTTAAATTTTCTTATTTGTGATTCTAAAATAGTATCTGTACAAAGTCTAAAGCTGAGCTAAAATTTTAGGATATGCTTTAAATGTAATACTACTTAATGAAAAAGAAAGAAGAAAAACTTTTTTTGGTTCTGTTTAAGGACTTATAGCTTGTTAAAATTTATAAAAGAGAAGGATATTTCACAGTATGTAAAAATAATTTTATTTATTTATTTGTAGTATAGGTATCCATAAGTGGTTTTAAAATTACTCAAACATGAACCGTAAGACACCTCAGACTAGTTTTATAATTTAGGAATAATAGTTTATAGAATGTAAACAGAACAAAATGAATGTAAATAGAATAACATGAATGTAAAAAGAAAAAAAAACTAGCTTTTAGCATTATTTATTATATTTCATGGAAACTTTAAATGGGAGTGAATAAAAATTCGTGTGTTTTTAACACGCAACTATACGCTTTTAAAGTGCCATTTTTACTATACACAATATTTTTTTAATAATGCAAGCTCAAAGATACTATATTTTGATAAATCAAAGTAACGAAGTAATTATAATAATGTAAACTAATTAATTAACTAAGTGTAGAACTAACCAGTGAGTAATGTACAAACATTAGTTTTCAAATTAAAAAAAAAAATTAAGTTGTAATACAACACAAATATGGCTTGAAATTGAGTTTCACGCGCTATTTTTGATTATCATTCATTCATTGTAAATAGTTTAAACGTTAATTAACATATTCATTATTCGAATCTATCTAGTTTATTAGTATTACTGCGGCGGCCGCTGTGTGAACCTTCCTAACTCTACCAGGCTGAGGTTGAACAATGGTGGTTAGAGCATCCTACTACAAATCCGGAGGTACTTGGTTCAACTCCTTACCGGCAACCAACGGACTCCCCTCTAACTCATTTCTCTCTCCGGAGGCATTTTGCTCAAAAATGAGAATACGCTTTTTCAAGTTTGAATGTATGCTAGATTTTCAAATTTGACTTTAATTTATGTTCGGAACTATTTTAATCCTTTTTAATCTCAATTTTGAGAATTTTTTCAGTGTAGGAAACACAATTTTGAATCATTTTTTGGTTTCAGGAAGTTATTTTTTTATGTTCTTATCTAGCATACTTAAAGCAATTTTGATGTGTTTTTTAAGAATTCCTTTTAGAATTCAAGAATTTTTTCCTTGTTATAGCATGGCAAAACAATTTAAATGCATTTTCTTAAAAAAATCCTTTTAGGGATTTTTTCATCGTTACATAGCACAGCAAAACAATTTTCATGTAATTTTTTTAAATCCCTATTAGAATTCAGGAATTTTTTTTATTGTTATCTAGCACGGCAAAACAATTTTGATGTATCTTCTACAAACCCCTTTTATGATTCAGAATTTTTTACTCTTATCTAGGCAAAACAATTTTGATATATTTTCTAAAAATTCCTTTCAGGTTTAAGGAAGTTTTTTTTATGTTTTATCTAGCATAGTTAAAATAATTTTGATGTATTTTTTAAAATTCCCTTTTAGGATTCAGGAATTTTTTTGTTGTTATATAGCACAGCAAAACAATTTTGATATATTTTCTAAAAATTCCTTTCAGGTTTAAGGAAGTTTTTTTTATGTTTTATCTAGCATAGTTAAAATAATTTTGATGTATTTTTTAAAATTCCCTTTTAGGATTCAGGAATTTTTTTGTTGTTATATAGCACAGCAAAACAATTTTGATATATTTTCTAAAAATTCCTTTCAGGTTTAAGGAAGTTTTTTTTATGTTTTATCTAGCATAGTTAAAATAATTTTGATGTATTTTTTAAAATTCCCTTTTAGGATTCAGGAATTTTTTTGTTGTTATATAGCACAGCAAAACAATTTTGATATATTTTCTAAAAATTCCTTTCAGGTTTAAGGAAGTTTTTTTTATGTTTTATCTAGCATAGTTAAAATAATTTTGATGTATTTTTTAAAATTCCCTTTTAGGATTCAGGAATTTTTTTGTTGTTATATAGCACAGCAAAACAATTTTGATATATTTTCTAAAAATTCCTTTCAGGTTTAAGGAAGTTTTTTTTATGTTTTATCTAGCATAGTTAAAATAATTTTGATGTATTTTTTAAAATTCCCTTTTAGGATTCAGGAATTTTTTTGTTGTTATATAGCACAGCAAAACAATTTTGATATATTTTCTAAAAATTCCTTTCAGGTTTAAGGAAGTTTTTTTTATGTTTTATCTAGCATAGTTAAAATAATTTTGATGTATTTTTTAAAATTCCCTTTTAGGATTCAGGAATTTTTTTGTTGTTATATAGCACAGCAAAACAATTTTGATATATTTTCTAAAAATTCCTTTCAGGTTTAAGGAAGTTTTTTTTATGTTTTATCTAGCATAGTTAAAATAATTTTGATGTATTTTTTAAAATTCCCTTTTAGGATTCAGGAATTTTTTTGTTGTTATATAGCACAGCAAAACAATTTTGATATATTTTCTAAAAATTCCTTTCAGGTTTAAGGAAGTTTTTTTTATGTTTTATCTAGCATAGTTAAAATAATTTTGATGTATTTTTTAAAATTCCCTTTTAGGATTCAGGAATTTTTTTGTTGTTATATAGCACAGCAAAACAATTTTGATATATTTTCTAAAAATTCCTTTCAGGTTTAAGGAAGTTTTTTTTATGTTTTATCTAGCATAGTTAAAATAATTTTGATGTATTTTTTAAAATTCCCTTTTAGGATTCAGGAATTTTTTTGTTGTTATATAGCACAGCAAAACAATTTTGATATATTTTCTAAAAATTCCTTTCAGGTTTAAGGAAGTTTTTTTTATGTTTTATCTAGCATAGTTAAAATAATTTTGATGTATTTTTTAAAATTCCCTTTTAGGATTCAGGAATTTTTTTGTTGTTATATAGCACAGCAAAACAATTTTGATATATTTTCTAAAAATTCCTTTCAGGTTTAAGGAAGTTTTTTTTATGTTTTATCTAGCATAGTTAAAATAATTTTGATGTATTTTTTAAAATTCCCTTTTAGGATTCAGGAATTTTTTTGTTGTTATATAGCACAGCAAAACAATTTTGATATATTTTCTAAAAATTCCTTTCAGGTTTAAGGAAGTTTTTTTTATGTTTTATCTAGCATAGTTAAAATAATTTTGATGTATTTTTTAAAATTCCCTTTTAGGATTCAGGAATTTTTTTGTTGTTATATAGCACAGCAAAACAATTTTGATATATTTTCTAAAAATTCCTTTCAGGTTTAAGGAAGTTTTTTTTATGTTTTATCTAGCATAGTTAAAATAATTTTGATGTATTTTTTAAAATTCCCTTTTAGGATTCAGGAATTTTTTTGTTGTTATATAGCACAGCAAAACAATTTTGATATATTTTCTAAAAACCTCTTTCAGGTTTCTTCAATTTTTCGTTGCTATATTGCATAGTAAGAAACTTTTGCTGTATTTTTTTAATCCCTTTTAAAATTCAGGAATTTTTTTGTTATTGTTATCTAGCACGGCAAAACAATTTTGATGTAATATTTTTCAAAATCCCTTTTTTACAGTTATCCAGCAGAAGTTTTTTTTACTGTTATCCATCATGGCAAAACAATTTTGATATATTTTCTAAAATTCCCTTTTAGGTATATGGAATTTTTTGTTCCTATATAGAACAGCAAAACAATTCCGTTGTATTTTTCAAAAAAATCTCTTTTAGGAATTTTTACTTTTGTTGAATCAAGCATGACGAAATAATTTTGATGTATTTTCTTAACATCCATTTTAGATTCCAAAAAGATTTTTTATGACCTTTACCAAACACGGTAAAACAATTGTGACCTAATTCTCATAAAATAAATTTTTGGTTTCAGGAAAATTTTGTATGCTTTTATCTAGCACGTCAAAATAACTTTGATTTTAAATTACCAAATTATTTTCAAAACGATATTTTATGTTTTTTTTTTTTACCTTGTATCAATTAAATTACATTAATATCAATTTGAAATTCCGAGATAAAAATTTTTAGAGGGTAAAAAAAAATCGATTTCAGAATTTGGAGTGCGCATAAGTACGCAGTTAAACACGAAGGTTATTTCTAAAATGATAAGTAGGCGTGATTAAGATAATGATTGATATAATTACTCGCATTTAGCATTTTTATAGTAATAAACATTAATTACTTCGAAAAAAAAAGAGTTGCTGAAAAAGAATTTTATCTCTGAGGGACCGTTCACAAATAATCTCACGCTCATAGAGGAAGGGAGGGGAATTTTTGAACTTGTGACTAGGGGCGGAATGAGGTATCAAGAAGTTGGACAACCCCTCATTTTAGTATCAATAAAAACGCTGAAAACCTGCAGATTAGATATTTTTATGTTTATTTTTATATATCATTTATGGTAAGGACATTTTTGTTGAAAAAACCCATCATATTTCTGGTAATAAATCCAAAAAATATGGTATTTAAATAATTAATTTTTTTTTAAATTTTTTTCCACACGTATGGTAACGGTTAACGGGTAATTTTGGTTTTCAAAATTCTTATTACCACACATACATTAGTTCTTATTACCACACATTTATTAAAAATACTAAACTGAAAAGTAGATTCAGCTGAATAAGTATCTTTTATGCCGCACTCTAAGGCAGTAGTTCCCAATTTTTTTTCGGATATGGAACCTTAAATGATCGATCATCTTTTAGAGGGACGCCAAAGCTTATAAAAATCAATTTATAAGTGAATAAAAATATTAAATGCTTGAAATTTTATTGTAAAAACATTTAATGAACGAATAAATGGCGCAGGGGACAGATCGTTCACCTTCCAATGAGGTGAACCGGGTTCAAATCCCAGTGATGGCTGGTCGATACGAATTGCGCGTCCGGCTCGCAGTGCTGATGTAAAATATTCTCAGTGGTCAGATCATGGGTTAGAGCAGTGGTGCGCAAACTAGGGGTCGCGACCCCTGTGGGGGTCGCCAGAAGTTTTTTGGGGTCGCCAAATTTTTATGAAATGCATTATCCCTGCTTGCTGCATACCATACAGTATACTTATAAGGAGTGAAGTGCCGTCACTCCCTGTTTAATTGCAATTTCATGCTGTCCACTCTTTCTGATGGTGCTGCAGCATTAACAGGTTCGAATAAAGGGCTCAGAGGCTTAATTCAGAAGGTGGCGCCTCATATGGTATTTAATCACTGTATGATTCATCGGCAAGCTCTTGTTGCAAAAGATATGGATGAAGAGTTGCACAACGTATTACAAGACGCTGTTAGTTCAATTAACTACATTAAATGCAACAGCCACAACAGCCGTCTCTTTTCAATACTTTGCAATGAGATGGGCTCAACGTA
>NC_092209.1:86567510-86636129 GCF_043381705.1 Parasteatoda tepidariorum
ACGAAAATGTTCACGATTCAATTCCATTTTTTGAAAGAGAAGAACTTTTCAATTTACTGTCAACAACACAAATGAAGCTATAATGGTAAATCGTCTGCTGAATTTATGTTTAAAAATATCAAACTTTCGATTAAAATCGTCTGCGGTCGCCTAGCAACACTTACTGTTGCCAAGGCCAGAAATATAAATAGCAACCCTCGTATATTGTTATTAGTATTCTTTTTCAATTTTGCTTTCTTTCTTTGTAAGCATTCTAATTGGATAATTTTATAAAATAATGAAAATATTAAATAAATAGTGGGTAATTTATCTGATATAATTTTAATTACATGTTTCAAAAATCACAGCTGTTAAAAAAAGTATTATCTCTCATAACCCTTCCACGGAACCTTAGGGCTCTGTGGAACACGATTTGGGAACCGCTGCTCTATGGAATTGTGATAAAATTATAAAATTTTACCACATTTATTACCAAACAGCAAGGTAATAAAACCACATTTTACTGTTAATTATACCTTAAGTCATTACTAAGAAGCTTCGAAAAACTTACCGTGTTTTTTTCCGTTCTCATAAAGCCAGAAGCATGGTAAATGTTACCATATTCTTTCTTTAATGCATAATTTCTTATTGTTAGGCTTTCAAACAGCATTAAAACACGCAGTTAAAGTTTAAAAATGAAGTTAGATTTAGGATTTAATCCGTGTATTTCATTTCTGAGCAGCAATGTTTATGCAAGATAGCGTGACATGTGAGAAAGGGGAATAGGTGTTATAGATTAAAATGTGACACTTAGTGACAAATGGGATGAGGAATTCAAAAATATTGAAAAAATGTGACATCTCTCATGATCACCCTCTTAGTCGAAAACTCATCTTAATTATATATTTTATTGTTAAAATTTATTCATTTCTGCTTTTGAGCATGTGAATTTTTGTTTGTCTTTTTACGTCTTTTTTCGTACCTCATTGTTAAACTTTATTCATTTCTGCCTTAGTGCTTGTGAATTTTTGCTCGCATGTTATTTTATATAATTGTTAACATTTATTAGTTTCTACTTTTGTGCTTGTGAATTTTTGTTCGCATATTATTTTATATAATTGTTAACATTTATTAATTTCTGCTTTTGCGCTTGTCAATTTTCGTTTGTTATTATTTTACGTGATTGTTGAACTTTATTCATTTTTGCTCGTGAATTCGCTTATTGTTTTGATCTGAATAATTTTTTATTTTTCTTTGAATGACATCATTTTTAAAACCAGCTACATCATTTCTGTATGAATGTCTTTAAAAAAGAAATGCAATGCATGGTATCAAATTTCTTAGATCAGATAAGTGTCTGATTTACTTCCTCGTCACACTTAAAGATCTTTTATACTCTCGACCGCGTTTTGAGATTCAGAGCAAGACAAACATTAAGATGTATTTTTTTTCCTTTGTTAGATTGCAATTAAAAAATATCTAATTTCTAGAGACCCAAGATTTAAATATTTGCAAAAGAGGTTATTTTTATTTAGAAAAATATAGCTTAAAATAAAGTAAACTCATGCGATAATTTTTTTTCATAAATTCTTTTGTTTAAACTTATTCAATTACTAAAAATTCAATTATTTTATTTGTGGAAAAATATATAATTGTTAGTTTTTAGCATTTTTTAGATATTGTAAACTGCTTTTTATAGCGTTATTTCTCCTTATTTTGGTCAATAATAAGATAATTCTTCTCGATAAAAAATTACCGATACGTATTTTTTACAAGTGTATTTTTACCGTATTTTAATAACAAGCGTATTTTATGGGTGCTGATACTTTTTACCGTAAAATCCGTTTTTACCGAAACATGTTATGGAACAAAAAATCTGATATACAGTAATAATTATCATCAAATGTTACGGTAAAATAGATTTTACGGATGATGTTCTCAAAATACCGGTACTTTATACCGTAATTTGATATGGAATTTTTTGCAGTGTGTGCCAAAATCTGTCCAAAAAGTTACTTGAATCGAATTTATGAGCTTTTTTAAATTTTCTTTATTGTAATTAAAAATTTTGATCAACGAGGGTGAAAGAAACTACATTTCGATTTGAGCAATTACTTTGAAAAAGCGTACAATTAGAAAATTTTTGTAACATATTATTTTATAAGTGATAAAACTGTACTCAATGTTGTCTTACATATTGAAAGCTAAATTATTGGATTTTAAAATAAATACTAATGTTTTGATTGTATGATGAACGATCGATAAATAACAAGACAGTGGCTTTTTCATGCAATTTATTTAATGAAATTCTAAACTATTTCAACGCTAGTTGTACAATGCGTAAAATACAAAATTGAACACTATGATTAACTTTTCAGCTAATCATCCGATTATCAAGTCCTAGATTTCATTCTAAATTATTTGAGGACTTAAACTTAATTGGTTGGTTCTAATGCCACTTGCCACACGGGCAAGCCTGCTTGGTGAAACCGAGCAAATTTAAGGCAGAGTGTGCGATTCTTGTTTTTTCAGTGGCACCATCTATGACCAAGAATTCGACTTCTCCACATCATACGTCACAGCTGTTTATAAGACGGACCCATTCATACATCCATTCATTCATCCACAGATCGTAAATTTGACCTGAATCAGAGAACGATCAATCTCCAATGCTGCACCCCCAGAGGTATTGATTTGTTATGGGAACATGGAGGACTTTTGCTACTCGACAAATTTAACGTGCATCAGTCACTTTACTACACGGGGAGTCTTCGGCCAGCGGGGTTTGAACCCACGATCTCTCGGACATGGTCCCAGCGCCCTACCGACCAGCCTATCTCAGCCGGACTTAACCGTAAATATGCTAATTAATTAATGTACCTAATATTCTAAGTTACGGAATCAGATACAAAAACTAATTTCTTTAATTAAGGATGCCTTTTTTCCCCAATGCATTTGGTTCCTAGATTGTTAAAGTATGGAGGTAGCCGCAATCTGGAAAATATGATTCCAATAGAACTGTCGAATATTTGAATCCCTCTATGTTAACTTACCTTTTTGCGAATTTCAATAAGTCTCGAGAATTTCGTCAGCGAAACGAAATGTTTTTGCATACAATTAGTATAAAATCCAATCGATATTACATTTTTTTCATAAACATATCTAATTTCATCTAGGAATATTGTTTCCATTCTTTAAATAAATAAACGAAATCCAATTTACCAAGCAATAGTTCCCTTTTTTTCCTAAATAATTGAATGCCAAACAATATTTCCATTTTCTTTATAAATAACCGAATTATACTTTACATGTGAACTTTATCAAACGTTTTTTTTTCCTTAGTAACTGGATTCTATTAAATAATGAAATAATATTTTTATACGTAATATTTCCATTTTTTAATATATAACTGAACTCCTTTTTACATTTGAACTAATTTTCCAATTTTTTTCCGTAAATAATCAAACGTTATTGTTTTCATAAATAATCGAATCCCATTTGACATTTGAACTAAATTTCCATTTTCTTCGTAAATAATCAAATGTTATTTTTTCATCAATAAATTCTTTTTATTAATGATCGTTATTATCTTTTTTAATGAAACGAAATTTCCATTTCTATAAATCCTATTTTTTTTTCATTAATAGCCTAATCCCGTTTTACATTTGTACTCAAATTCCATTTTTTTTCATAAATAATCAAACGTTATTTTTTCATAAAAAACCGAACTTTTTTTTATTAATTAAACGAAATTTCCATTTATATTGCTTCTATTTTTCCGTAAATAATAAAACGTTTCTTTTTCATAAAAACCCAACTTTTTTTATTAATTAAGCAAAATTTCCATCTATACTGCTTCCATTTTCCGTAAATAACCTTATTCCGTTTTATATTTGAACTAAATTTCCATTTTTTTTTGTAAGTGATCAAGCGTTATTTTTTTCATAAATAACCGAATTCCATTTAATAATAAAATGATATTTCCATTTTTTTTTCGTAAATTAGCAAATTTCATTTTACATTTTCAAATTTTTAGTAAATGAACAAAGGGTATTTTTTTTATAAATTTCATATCTCCATTTTTCTTAGCAACTAAGAAATCCCATTTTATATTAGCACGATATTTCCATTCCTTCAATTCCAGAATTTCCATTCCAGGAAAACATAAAAAAAAAAGTTCCTAGATTTCTTGACAAAAAAAAAAGTTCGGCTTATGATAATAAGTTTTCACTCAAAAAAAAGTTTTCAAAAATGTTTGCTTGCTAGTAAAAAAGTGCTAAAAGCACAATAATAAACAAAAATAAACAGTACTGCATAGTTAAATAGTTATAAAATACATACATTAAAGAACACAATTAAAAAAAAATATAAGGAGAAATAAATTCTTGTACTGTATAGCAATGACATTCCTAGTAAAATAAAAACAGTAATTCTGGTTCATAAAGCCAAAATATACGGTATTTAAACCATTTATTTGGTAATTTTCTGTTCATATGGTAACGGTTTAATGGAAATTCTGGTTTTCAAAAAATTAGTTCTTATTAACACACATTTAGTAAAAAATATCGAAGTGAAAAGTAAATTTAACCTCATGAATGGTTTTTCTACCTTGCTCTATGGTATTCTGATAAAATTACCAAATTTTACCACATTTACCCAATTTTTTCGATTATTATAAAACCATATTTTTTTTTATTAATTTTACTTAAATCATTACCAAAGTGCTTGGTGTTCTCATAGAGCCAGAAACATGGTTCATTTTACCATATTTTCATAGTTTTGACCATACTTTTTTTTCTCAGTTTACCGTTAGGTGAAAAATTGTATTAGAGTGCACTAAAGCGTAACAAAAAAAATTAATAGGTCTTAAGATTTTGTAGTAAATAGGTGATTTTTGCAGTATATTTGTAATTAAATGTTATTTTTTTCACGAATTAATATGCTTATTTGATTTGTAATTATGTGCCATCTTTAATTTAACTATGTTTAACCATCTTTAACTAACTTAACTTATGTGCTTAATAAGTAAAAAAACTAGTATTATAAAGCAAGTTGGGCAGTAATCTTCATAAATCTTTTAGAATTCTAAAAAAATATTCAAGTTATAAATTAAAAAATGTTATTTAATTATTTAGACATACGTTATCCACATAAAATTAAAAATAAAAATACGTAACTTTCTTATAAAAACTCATAATGCTTCTTAAAAATGATTATAATTAAGTTTAAAAAAGTGTAATTCATTAGCATATGCTATAAGAAAATGTAAAGAAACCCTTAATCACGTTTAATTACAAAAACACAAATAAGTAACTTGAAATCTTTTTGGCGTGATAGCAAAGAATATGAACTGTTTGCAAAGTAAACTCAAAAATTTCATTTATACTTCAAAGAAACTGTCACGCATCTATAAGCAAAGTTATTCCGTGGAAAGCTGTAGCCAACATCTAACTTTTTTTCTCTTTAAAATCGCCAAATGAGGCGTAGTTTTGGAATTCAGCCTTGATGGATGTTGGTACGACTCTTTCCATTTCTACGCATCGAAGCTTCTCTTTTAGTTTATGTATGCTACAAGTATTCAACACATAAAAAAAAACTTTTCTGAAAAGTGTAAGAAGGCTAAGAATTTCTTGTCAAAAATATGTATACCCCTTTTCTTAAAAATGCTCTAGTAATGGAAGGTTTATTACACTAGGAAAGCGAGTATAATTAATTTCGTGTCTAAATATTCCAGTTTGAAATTAATTAAGAGGCATTTTGAAATTAGAATTAAGCGTCAAATTCCACGGCTTGACATGTTGTCAGAGGTGTATGTATGCGGCTTAAACTATTTAAATTGCTTTGATGACTTTAGTATGTTGATATCAAAATTGTTTGCAATCCTTTCTCCTATAATGAATGCTACAAAAAACATTAAAATATTTTTCATAAATGGTGCAAACTTAATTATTTTGAGTTCATTTGTCGATTTCATTTTTAAAAAAAAATTATTACTTTAAAAATGTGTAAAAAAAATGTAGACATAAATTTCAAAATATTTATAATATTTTAGGAAATGCTAAGGGTTCTGCTCGCTGCTCTCACCAATCCCTAAAGTCTGTTGCACTATAAAATTGTTTTCTGACGATAAAAAGATTATCATCCAAATTAAAAACTTTTCAAAAGACAGTCGCATTGTATTAACCCTGATTTGGTTTAACAGATATAGATTAATTTATTGGGATAACGATTGTTTTCTGACGAAAAAAAGATTATCATCCAAATTTAAAACTTTTCAAAAGACAGTTGCATTGTATTAACCCTGATTTGGTTTAACAGATATAGATTAATTTATTGGGATAACGATTGTTTTCTGACGAAAAAAAGATTATCATCCAAATTAAAAACTTTTCAAAAGACAGTCACATAGTATTAACCCTGATTTGGTTTAACAGATATAGATTAATTTATTGGGATAACGATTGTTTTCTGATGATAAAAAGATTATCATCCAAATTAAAAACTTTTCAAAAGACAGACATATTCTATTAACCCTGATTTGGTTTAACAGATATAGATTAATTTATTGGGATAAACACGTAAACATTTTAGTTGGTTACCAATGCTATCACATCAACAAACTTGGTATTACAATCTTTATTTATTTGTTTAAATACTGTAAAAGCTAGTTAAATGTTTTTTCGCAAAAGGAACTATTCAGCTATAGTGTCAAAAGTTAGTTCTTAAATAATGCTTTTGAATTTCAAATAATTATTTTAATTGTGTACGTTGACATAAATTTTTTTTTTTGAAAAAAACAGATAACGCTAAATAAAAGTAAAACTTTTTTTTTATCGTTGATGACAGTAAAACGGAAAGTAAAAATCGTTATTAAAAATTTGGCATAATAAGGTAACGTGGTACAAAATCATTTTATACTATTTGACAGAGGAAGAAAGTATTTTATTTTATAACCGTTGTTGAACAGCCGACCCAATTTTAGGGTTTACGATAATTAATGTTCCACTCCGTAGCCTTGTAATTTTGAACTCAATCCAGAAGATAAAGGAACTCTTGGATCAAGTATGGGGAGAAACTTGTTTTCTTGTGAACTTCTTGATGGAACTAATTCGTATATGCGTAACACGGTGAGGAAAAACTCCGACGGTTAGCCTGACGGCAAGTGGATTCCCACCCATGAGCCGTCTGCCACTGAAGATATTTTAAGTCAGCACTGTGGTCGGTGCGAGCTGGGTGCGAAATTAGTATTGTACAGCCATCGCTGGGATTCGAACCATTGGAAGCCTAATGTTCGATCCCTTGAGCCACCACGGCAAGGGAAAAAAACTACCAGAATATGGTAAAAGTTACGGTGTCTCTACTCAACGGGAACACAAAAAAAAAGCTTGATAATTTTTACTCTATCGGTTCAGTATTGATATTGGTAAAATAAGCAAAAAATATAGTTTTATAATATGTGATAAAATTTGGTAAATGTGGTAAAATTTGTTAATTTGATCATGATACTTTAGAGCATGGCATGAAAATCTTTTTTTTTTATGTGGTTAAATTTACTTCTCAATTTTGTAATTTTTGCGTGTTTATAAGAATTATAATGTTGAAAACTTATTATCAAGTAACCCGTTTCCATACATTCGAATAAATTACAGTTTTTTATTACCAGAATTATGGGTTATCGTTTATCAAGAATGTCACTACAATACAAGTACGGTAATTTTACCATAATTTTTTCCGTGTTTAAAGCAGCAACTTTTTTCCATTTTAAGCCTATAATTTTGAATTATAACAAAATCAAAGACTCATTCAATAATAACAGAAATTATCTTTATTGCAAAATATAAAGAATGAAATATTAAACAGAGATATTAATTAAATATTAGTATTTAACATTGTTAAATATGGGAGAAATGCTGTTATAACTTGTTTTTCATTCGAAGGCAACCAATGGTTTCTGAATCTTTTTCGCTATCTTATGATTGAGTAATGTGATTTTTCAGCGCAATTAATAACGCAAGAAACAGTAAAATGATAATTCTCTTTTGATAGCATATAGAGATATCATAAGTACTCAATCATTTGAATTTGTATTCATTGCTTACATGTAGTTAATGTTTACTATTACGTACGTAAAATTACGTATTAACGTAAATATACGTATTAACGTAATATAAAAATACGTATTAACGTTAAAACGATTAAGTGATTTCATATAAACAATCGAAATACTCAATGAAGAATGGATTATTGATTTGACACAAATAAATTTACAGGTTCCAAAAATCACTGCCAGATTTTAAAAAAAATCCGCGCCAAATTCTCAGAGCTCCATGCACGGGAATAAAATTCTGGTAAAATTCCATACTTTATGGTAATATCATTTCTGGTAAAAAAAAAAAAACTAAAATATGCCGTATTTGAACCATTTATTTGTTAATTTCTCCGTTCATATGACAACAGTTTACCTGAAATTCTGGTCATTCTGGTTTTCATAGTTCATACTACCACACATTTAACAAAAAATTCAAAACTGAAAAATAAATTAACCGAATAAATATGTTTATGCAATGCTCAAAGGTATCATAATAAAATTACAAAATTTTATCGCTTATTATAAAACTCTATTTTATTGTTAATTTTTTTCAAAATCATTATAAAAAAAATAATCCATGCATTCGAAAGTGCTTCGATAAAAATTACCGAGCCTTTTTCGATTCCCATAGAACCAAAAACATGGTATATTTCAGGGCATATTCTGGTAGTTTTGACTATAGATTTGTTTTTTCATTGTGCTTCTTCCACTGAACCCTAGAGATCTATGGAATATCTATGGGGGACTGCGCATCTTTGGCAACGCAGTCCTTACTATAGAATAATTGCAGGAGTTCGGGAAAGGAATAAATTGCACCTTTTCCATAAATGATATTTTCACATTAAACTTTTCTTTTGTATTGTATATCCTCTAAGGTAACTTACAATTTTTCTGAAATGCTACTTGTATTATAGATACCTGAAAGATCTTATTGATAAGAAAGTTGCTGTACAATTTGCTAAAAATGCCCCACTGCACAATTTAAAAATGTTGATTTGTAATTAGATAGGCTTAACACCTTCAATTTATAGTCTAAGCTTTCATATGATATCTTGAAAAGTAACTATTCAACGATACTGACGAATGTTTTTCAATAGTTTTTTTTTATCTCGTTTAAAAATTCAAAAAGAGTAAAAAAAAGCACTACACGTGTTTTCTTACTTATAAGTTGAGTATAACCCGCAGTTATAGCAAGTGCAAGTTAAAATCGGGTGTGTTACAGAAGGTAGAGTTAAAGTGTGTTTTACCTATGGTAATTTTACCTATAGGTAAAATTACTATACACATTTCCTTATTTTTCTGATAAGAATTGTTAATTGAGGTTTCATTTTTTATAGAGCTTGTAAAGAACAACAGAATGATTTCTTGCACAAAAATATGCTTTTAGTAAAAACAACAGAAATTTTTTTTTAATAAGATGCCGAAATTACTGTTAAAAATAAATCACAATTGATAATTTTTTAAGTCTTTCTAACGTCTTGATTTTTAACATCAAAAATGAAAACAGAGTAAAACACAAGAATTATTAAAAATGAAGGCAAGAGTAAAACGCTAGAATAGTTTTAAATGAAAGCACAGTAAATTTCTAAAAGTATCTAATTATTCAACATTACTTAAATGATTACTTAAGAAAAACATAAATAAATCTAAATAACAATGCTAACTTTTTAACACAAGCTTAATTATTACTTGAGGCAATCTAACGAAATAAATAATAACCACAGTGTTGTTAATTAATAGAAATATAACCAAATAAACGTTGCCACATATATTTGATTTAAATCAGATATAATTGGGTAACCTGTAAGCGACGTCACGCGTGTGTATCGAATTTGATTGGCTTCTGAATCAACAAATGATACGATTTACCTACGCTGACGTTACATGCAGGTATCTAACTAAAGTGTCAAATTTTAAACAACTCATGAACAATTTCTGTGAAATTACAAACTAATTACAAAATAGTGATTTATTCTAAATAAAGTAATATTAATCATATTACTCTTCATATACAAAGTTGCTTTGTATGGTATGCAAAATTTTATTTTAACCCGATTTATTCTTCTAAAAGTTTCAGCACATTGCAATACAACAACCTGTAACCCCCCTTTACCAAAAACCCACTACTTACTTGGGGTTAACAATTATTTTCCAGCAGTTTACATCAGTCTTTATTTGAGTGGCAACACCGGATATCACAAAGTTTGTCGTCAAAAAATGTTCTACATCCTTTTTCCGGAGTTATCGAGAAAAGGAAGAGATTATAAAGTAACTTATAGAGTGATAACATATATAACTTATTATAACATATCTACATTCTCTTATAAAGACACTAGAAAGTAAGGTTTTTTTAGATTTTATATAAACAGTTCATTTTGCATGGACTGTAAGATTTAATTTTGGCATAATATATTCCTTTAAAAGTTGGCAACACACCGTGCTAAAACATTCTGTTAACTCCCCTTCTTCCCCAATATCTATGCAACAGATTATTAGGATAAAATCTTTACCATAAAAAAATATCATATTTTTTTGATTAGCAACACAAGCTGCTGTAGACATTAACTTTCTTAGAAGCGATCGAGGTTGGCGCTTTATAGCTTATTTTCGCCAAATACTAATAATCTTAAGTTATAAATTATTCCTCGATTTCCCGCGTATTTTAATTTTGCGGAAACTTTCGTTATTAAAGCTCTTCTAATGCATTAAGTTAGCAACCGCCTGTAAGATCGTGTGTTTTTTTATTTTTTGTGGAGTTTTTAAATTATTTAATTAATGTCTTTTACCTGGAATTTTAATTACCTCGGGCAATTTCGGGAATATTAGTTATGAGAACTATTTTTGGTTATTAAATCATCAATAAATTCTTGCTCGTTCCTTTTGAATGAAAAAAGTATTTTATGGGTAGAATTTTATTTCCCTACTTAGAAAACGTGCAATTAAAGGAAAATAACTGCATGATAAATCTTTTATTTCCCTTTTCAAAAACTATCGTTTTTTATTATAATAAATATAAAATGAAATGAATAACATAACTGTTGTTTCCAAATTTATAACCCCAAGCCCCCTTTTCTTAAACATAACATCACAATTGAACCACAGAAAGTAAAATTTTCTTAAATTAAAAAAACAAAAAAATACCGCATCTTTATGCCATATAATGCGTGAACCACAAAAAATATTTTTCCCAAATTTGAAAAAAGTTACTTTTTGTTTATATTCCAAATATTGAACTTCTGAAATTTAACTCTGTTTCCAAACTTACATAAAGGAAGTACTTTTGATTCATAGAAAATCAAAATATAAATAAATACATAAAGTTACAAATGCAAATTATATTTTCTAACCTACAAAAAATTATCATTTTTATGCATATAATAATAAAAATGAATATTATCTTTTAAGAAACAGATGAATAAAATAAATTGAATTGACATTATATTATTTTAAATGAAGCATCAGCCTTAGACTGGAAGAATTTTTAGCTTTTAAAATTGTACATATAGTTGGGATATTTATATATAACTAATGGAATTTTTATATATATGCTGTTTATGCAATTCCGCAATTTTGAATTGATTTCCATCAAATTTATCTTAAATTCATAAAGAAAAAGAACCACGCTGATTATAACTGCTGATCTAATGATCGGATTTTTACGTGCCAGGAACTAATCGAAATGGTTCGACGAGGTGATCTTATGTATGCTAATTAATTTGAGCAGACTTTATTTCAAAAGATGAAATCAGATACAAAAATATGCTTTCTTTAAACCAACATACATTTTTTTCGATTCGACATATTATGATGCCTGACCCCAAAAATATAGGATGTAGCAGCAACCTCGAAATTAATTCCTGTACCTTGGCCAAGAGAAAAGTCCTATAACTTCGAACAAATTAATGTTTAACTTACTTTTTGCATATTTCGTCATATCTCGAGAACTTTTTTAAGTGAATTGAAAAATTTCGCACACAATTATAAAATTCATTTATCCAAATATAGTGCTATGCAAAATAGAATTTTTAAATTATTTTTATTATTTATTATTTTTTTAATAATTTTATTTAATAATAGTTAAAAAAAGTTTGAATTGTAAGGTACACAAATTTTTACAACATTTGAAAAGATGTAATTTTATTAGAAAAAACACGAAATTTGAACGAAACCGGAATAACAGTTCCTTAGAAAATCGAATTTTAACAAAGTGGTAACTTTAAAATTTAATTTCTGAGGCATCATTCGCCTAATTTTAGTTCAAATTTTGTATTTTTCCTTATAAAATTACATTCTTTAAAATGATGTAACAATTTGTGTATCTTATAATTCAAAATTTCTTCATCTATTATTAAATAGAATGATGAAAAATAATGATTAGTCATTAAAAATTATTTCTTGCTTATAACTCTTTTTCGATAAGCAAACTTTATAATTTTGTGAAAATATTTTTCAATTCGCTTAAAAAGTTCTCGAGATGTGTCGAAATATGCAAAAAGTAAAGTTTAGAGGTTTTAATTTTCTACCATTTCCTTGACCAAACTATGGTGAACACATTTCTCAAATTGCGACTGCTTCCTATATTTTGGTGGTCAGAAGTCACAATTCATCGAAGAAAAAGTACATTTATTCAAATAAAATATATTACTGTATCTGATTTGGGAACATAAAACATCGTTTGCATTTAGATTAAAAATAATTCAAAATAATTCTTTTGTCATTTTTCTATGAGTACATACGTACATTTTTATAGAAATCTTCTTCTGTTTCTGCTGAATATTCAGCATTTTTCAAAGCGAAATAGAATTTTCTTCTTCTGTGCTTGATTGTAAACAAGAAAAAATTGTGTTACTACTTAAAAAATGTACGCCAAGATTGCCGAAAGCAAATTAATTCATGAATGAAGTAAATGCATCTAGGCTTGGCGTGAGTTTCTCATTTATTAGAGTTTAGATTTAACCGTGTATGAGTTCTGGATTCGGTATTAACTTAAAAAAACACACATTTCTTATAATTTGCCAACACCTAACTCAGATAGGTATTAAACGACAATTTTTAGAGTACATTGTTACATTATCTAGTTTATGAAGATTTCAATTACTTCTACAATATGTTACTACTACAATATGTTCTGAATGATCAGAGCTTGGCCTTGATATTGATTAGTCAAAAATGGAAAGTGTCTTTCTTTCATAATTTCTTTATTTAAATAATAATTTTTTATCCCTAATCAGCATAGTTTTATAAAAAAATATGAATCTGCACATTAAAGGTGATCCCTAAGAAACACCTAGTTTAATAACCACCCTAATTTTTAGAATCCTTTTCAAAATATGAAGTCTAAAAGTATACACATTATGGATCATGAATGTATGTTTAAAAGCGGAAAAAAAACCTAATACTAATCTGCGAATCGCTTTTGAGGATGGCGAGATTTCAAATATCAAAATCAATTTTATCTCTTGATAAAACTAAGAAGTGTTTCTACTAATGAACGTGCAATCTATCTTTGTTTCCTCCGGCAATCAAACATGTTTTGCTATTTTCTATCCTGACTGTAGTGGTTCGTTAGCTTTCGATTGCGTTCAGTAGCTAGCACGTACACGTATAGGTCGGAAATAACTATCAGGTTCTGAATTTCAATCTAAAAACGGAAATGCTTTTTGCTTCATGTGACTGACTGATATTAAATACATTTTTCCAACATTTCCAATTAATGAGCTCCTAATTGACTTTTAATTCCTAAATATTTCCTACTACTAACTCCTGAGACTAACTGACCCTCAAATGATAAATTGTTTTTATCATTCAATTCCTACTATTAACAACTATGTCTAATTTTGTCTCTTAATCGATAAATACTTTCTACCTCTAAATATTGTGATTAATTGACCCTTGATAAGTTCATTTTACTACTCGATTCTTATCCTTAACGCGTATGTCTTACTGATGGCATTTAATTGACGAATACTTCCTACCTCTAACTTCTGTGATTAACTCACATTTAATCGATAATTTCTTACCTACTATTTACTATTGCGTTCAACTACACTGCTGTAAGAAATTACGAGAATTTGCAGACTAGGGTCGATTATCTCAAGAACTACTGGACCGATTTTAATGAAATTTGATGTGTACATGCATTGATGCAATACAAAACAAATAACCATTCAACAATTATAATGCACACACATACTCATGCGTAACACTCGTTAAAGTCTGAAGGTATGAAACAGCGGTTGCAGAATAAACAAAAAAAAAATGTGTTAATACGGAGCATGATTCATACTTGCAGATAAACAGGCCTTCCAGCGCGATTTCATGCATGAAATAAGGCATTTTATCATTTCCTGTTTCAATTGGCCTGAATTGTCTTGTGTCAATTTCATACCTTCCAACGAGTATTACTCACGATCGTGCGTGTGTATTACAATTGTTGAATGGTTATTTGTTTTGTATTGTATCAATGTATATACAAATCAAATTTCATTAATATCGGTCTAGTAGTTCTAGAGATAATCGACCAAGTCTGCAAATTCTCTTAATTTCTGACACCATTGTATTTTAATGTTAACCTGAAACCTATTACCATGATGATTTGAGCACTATTACTAATATAAGCCTAATTATCAGACAGGATCGAAGATTAATACAGAAATAGCTATGCTTTTACTCGCGAAGTAAAAACAGTTATTTGAATAAATGAAATCTGATAGCTGAATTGAAAGCTAAAGTTTAAAATGTAAGATATTAAAAAACTATGAGATCTTATTAATGTGGCAATTGGTCTGAATGGTCTTGTGTCAATTTCATACCTTCTAACGAGTATTACTCACGATCGTGCGTGTGTATTACAATTGTTGAATGGTTATTTGTTTTGTATTGTATCAACGTATATACATATCAAATTTCATTAAAATCGGTCCAGTAGTTCTTGAGATAATCGACTCTAGTCAGCAAATTCTCTTAATTTCTTACAGCAGTGTATCTTACTGATAAATACTTCCTACCACTAACTTCTGTGACTAACTAACCTTTAATTGATAACTTCTTCCTACTATTCCTACTTCCTATCATTAATTCTTCTTTCTAACTACCTTTTTATTGATTAATACTTCCTACTACTAACTCCCGTAACTAACTGACCTTTAATTGAAAGAAAAATCAATCTCCCAATGCGAATTTAGCAACCCTGAACTGAAGTGCTGATTAAAAAATGTCCCCTAAACTAGAAAGGAAATTTAAGAGAAATCAAAACTGTGTAGTTAGAAAGAAACATTAACAAGAGAACGCTCTACGGTGTTTAGAGAAAATTTTATGAAATAAGACTGATTCTGTTTTGTTGAACTTTATATCTTTTCCATTGCTTAACAACAGCAGACAAGAGTTTGATAAAATCCTTTGATTTTCTCCAATAATATCAGATATTTCACCAGGTTAACTAAACTAGAAATTCCATACAATTGTAGTAAATTTGAATGAAAAAAGTTTAAAAGAACTTGATTACATTTTACTTCTGACACCATCTATTTTTCTTTCTTTCATATTTTATTACATTTTTTTTCAACTCACTCGCTTTACCACCAAAATTTAGTTCAAAGAAATCTACTTAATTCGAGTATTTTTGGTTTCATCAATTAGAGCATTTAATTAAATTTTACTATACATTTTAAAATGCAATGATCTATAATTTTGTGAGGTGAACTAGCCACGTTCTTAGTAGAAATTTCGATTATTATAACGACCACAGCGTGCAGAATTCAGTTTCAAAATAACTATGAAAGAAATAACAAATTCGGTCAAAAAACAAATTCGTGTGTCTACCATTAAAGTTTTTCTTAAGATCTTTTCTTCAATCTCGATCGATTTTCTTCGATCTTTTTCTTCAATTTTTTATTTGAAAATGTTTTCATTTCATTACATACACTTTTATTTTATTTTATTACCACCGTAGAAACCGACTCAAAATTGGGTTTTTGACTACTAATGCTCATCTCCGTAGCTTTGTAATTTTGAACCCAATCCAGAAGACAAGGGAACTCCTGATTCAAGTATCAGAGAAATTTGCCTTCGTGGAGGACTTTTTGATGGAACTAAGTTGCATTTGGAGAGGAAAACCACGAGATGGTTACATGGAGAGGAAAAACACGAGAACCTCCCATGGTTAGCGTGACGGCAAGGGGACTCTAACCCATGATCCGTCTACCACTGAGGATATTTCACGTCAAGCAAGCAAAGCGGTCGGTGCAAGCCGGATGCGGAATTCATATCGACCAGCTGTCGCTGAGATTTGAACTAGATTCGCATCATTGAACTAGCCATCGCAGCTCAATCGTCGATATTTATTGGACCTATTTTCTCCATTATTACGTAAAGAAAACAAAACATACTAAGTTTGGGTTTAAATAAAAAAAACTTGTACCAAGTAGCAAATTAAAAAAAAAAAACGATAAAAAAGTTATTATTTGGTTCAACCTGAATTTTTTTTTAACAATATACGCTATCAACTTTCTTTTTGGAAAGTTTTCAATACAAAATATTTTTTATTCATTTATTGAACAGAATATTAACATTCCTTTTTTGCTTTGCGAAAAATTTAGACTAACAGACGCCTCACCATACCGTGTTAGACCTCCGAATGAAACTACTATACATTTTGGAAAAATCGGGTTTTCATTCAGGTATTTAAAAATGGCAACGGAAGAAAAATGGACGATAAAATAACGAGTAGGAGAAAAATCCAACCAAAACTGGGAAGTTTCAGAGAAAATGAAGAGCGAATCAAAAGCATAGTCGTAGCAAAAGTAATCGAGGAAAAAGAAAGAGAGGGAACCCATCTCATTTTTCCCTTTTTTCTTTCGCGTGTCTTTTTTTTTTATTTGCTTTTTTCTCTTTCTCATTCTTTTTGAGTATATTTTTTCTCCTGTTGTCATTTTTAACTATCTGATGAAATACCGATGATCTGCCGATTTCGCCGAAACACGCAATTGTTTTATTCCGTGTTTTAAGATGTGGCGATAAATATTCATGTATTATTTCGCACCGTTTTTGAATACTTCAGTTATGAAACTTTTATGTTTTGTTTGTTTGAAAATCTGAGCAAAAATATATTCGTTTTTTCTTTTTTTACGTAAAAGCATTTTTAGCTCAATCTACAGCACAGACTTGAGATTGAAATTTTTCTAGCGCAAAATTTATTATTTATTCATTTAATAAAAATTGGAAGAAGCTTTTATTTTTGTCATGATATATTATATGCGTCGGGAATTAATTTATTTAATTTGCGTAGGGAGTTAATAAATTAATTCCCTACGTATTAATGCCAATTTATTTAGGTAGGGAATCGCAGCCTACAAATAAAATAACACCCACTTCATAAAATTCATTAATAGCTAACTTTTTGCGATTGATTTCTTTTCATCCTTCAATACTTTTAAGGGTCTGCAATTGATAGATAGTAAGAAAAATTACAGAAATTTTCTTAAATATTAAAAAATATCCAATTAAAATCTGTATCGACTCAGTCTTGGAACATATATTTGTTTATTTAACAGAAATGGATGCGGTAAATTTGAGCCAGAATAAGTCACTCAAAATAATAATTTTAAATAAGACTCGCAAAATAATAGATTGTAGTTCATCTATGTCACACTACTATTTTATTTTATATTTTTATTTTTTTATAATTTCTTTTTCCAACCGTCGTTGAACAGCCGACCCAATTTTATGGGTTTACGCGACTACTAATGTTCAACTCCGTAGCCTTGTAATTTTGAACCCAATTCAGAAGACAAGGGAACTCCTGGATCGAGTATTGGGAGAAATTTGCCTTTGTGGAGGACTTTTTGATGGAGCTAACCCGCATTTGCGTTACGACCTGTGTGCGAAGTCGAGTCCTATACGGTCGAGCAGTTTAACGAGGGCCGATACCGCACACCTTCGGTCCCTTTGTAGCCTGATCAAAGTGGTCACCCAACCCAATACGAACACAGCCAGTGATACATTACTTCGGTGTTCTTCTGTGAACCGTATCTTATGACTGTGGGACTTAAAATTATGTGAATTATTGTGAGATTCTCAAAAGAATGGGGGAGGAGTTATACCAGATACTTTAAATAATAGGATTAATATGAGATTCTTTTAATAATAGTGTCAATGCAAGATAACAGAGCAAATATTCAATACTAAAAATAACGGAGCTTTCTTGAGACTCTCAAATTAAAAGAGCTAATGCGATAGAGATTTATAAAAATAAGACTGGTGTGAGACAGGTTTGCTAATTTCATAGCAATAAAATAAGTCTTGTTATTTTTTAATGAAAAATTTGTCATACTTTTTATACAAATTGTCAATACTCCTTACATTTTTGCTAAATTACAAAAAACTTTCTGTAACGCTTATAACCTAATTGTAACTAACGAATAATAACAATATAATATCCAATTTAGCTGGTTTTTATATATTATCCAATAAGATTGCTGAATAATATTTTAAGTCACTGAAACTTGAGATTTAGTGGCTTCGACAACAGGTGGCTAATACGTATGTGTTGCCTTATGAGTAATACATGTGAGTAAGTCCGTATAACTCATATGTAACATTAACGTATGCATATGAGTTTTCCGGTTTTTGAATTTTTTGAGCTTTATTTTTTAAGACAACCAATAATTTCTATTCATTAAAAATCGAAAAAAAGGATTAATCTATATTTTTTGTTCTTTGCCTAGATTGAATAGTGGAAAATAGTGCCTAATGAAAATTTTTTGTGTAATTTAACACCAATTAAATGTATTTAAATTTACAAAAAAAAGAAAAAAAGAAAAAGAGCTGTCTTAAAAAAACGAAGTATACAGGGTGTTCCGTAAAGACCACCCTTAATATGTGTTTTCATAATTCTTATCAAAAATAAGATGCGGTTTTGGATGTAGCAAATTAGCATTCAATCAACGAAAAAAAATTAAAACGCTATCGATGTTTGACCAATTGTATTAGTGAAAGGCAGGTGCAATAGACATCAAAACAGTTTTAACTGGAGGTTGAAACCTTAAGGTTTTTGTAGTAATTGTATTTCAAATCCTCTCTATTTTCTCCCGGAATCAAACCTGTTTTATTGTTTATTACTTACACTTTCCTGCACCCTCATTTGTCTGATTTCGAGGGCGTTTTTGTCTTTTTCCTCAGTTAAATATTTATATGTGTATACTTTCAATTCTTTGTGTATGCTTTTTCGTTTATCTTTTTATGAGAAGTTTAAATATGCATTTTAACGACGGTGTTTACAGATAACAATCCGTATACATGCACGGAGAAAAAAATCTGGAAAAATTACAGTACTGTGTAGTAGTCACTGGTAAAAAAAAGCGTAACTGATAAAGAAAAAAAAACTGTACCAAACAATACCAAAGTAAACGTTATTTAAAACAACGTACGACAACGATTTTTATTCATATTCATATGGTAACAGTTTACTGAAATTCTGTTTTTCAAAATTATATAGTTCTTGTTACCACACATTTAGTGAAAATATAAAACTGAAAAGTAAATTTAACCAAAAAAGGATTTTTATACCATGCTCTAAAGAGATAAAATTACAAAATTTTACATTTATTAAATTTTAACACATATTATGAAACAATATTTTATTTTTAATATTGCAAAGATCGTAACAAAAACGATTCGGTACCAACTACCATTTGTTCATTTTGGTTTTCCCATGGAGCTAGAAACACACTAAAATTTACCATATTTTTGGTAGTATTTACCATACATTTTTTTCTCAGTGTAAACTTAACTTGAAAATGCATTTATGCAGCATATAGTTATACATGTTGCGAAAATAATATCGAACATTCTTCATTTTGTTTGCAATTTTTTTGGTTCATTATATTCATATATTGTGATTTTTTGTGTATTTTTACACTGCAAACCTTACATATAATTCAGTAAAGTTTCCATATTTTTATTTCTGCATCTTTATTATGCATCAGTATTTTTATCATGCATTATGCATCAGACAAAACACAATGAAGGATTAAAGTAGTTATTAATTTTGTGAAAGTTTGATCAGGTATTGATTAAATGTTTGTCTCTGATTCCCACTATTTAGGGTGTTGAGTAATCACCTTTCTTAATTTATACTTTTAAAACACATCTCAATCAATACGAAGTAAGTATGCACAATAGAGACAAAGATTAAACAAGCTAAAAAAATACAATATCGGTATTTTTCAAATTGGAAGTGAGCTGGGAGATGAAATGCAAAAAACATCGAAAACCAGTTTGATTACCTGCCGCAACATGGAAATATTTCTATAATAATCTTTTTAACAATCTCTCACTTTGATCCAGCAATCAGAGAGATTCTAATATTTTAACTTTAGTCGCGTGCAGTTGTTTTTCGTTAGACTTTGTATATTAGCTTTTTTCTCATTTAAATATTAGTTTGGAACTCCTGATGTGCTTACTTCATGGGAAATGATTTTAAAAACATTGTTAAGGTTGTTCTTTACAAAAGCTTAGCTTTTTTAAGCGTTATCTTAAAAAAAGATAAGCTTTTGTAATCGTAAAAGATTAAGCTTAAAAGGCTAAGCAAAAAGCTAAGCTTTTATAAGCGTAAAAGCTAAGCTTTTGTAACGCTTAAAAAAGCTTTAGCTTTTTTAAGCGTTATTAAGCAGCGTTAAGAGATATACTTCATAATAGACTTGTAACATTATTCCCGTAAAACTAAATTACCGAACTAAGCAGAAAAAAACGATATTAACGTTTTACAGCATGATGTTAATTCAGTAAACCTATTTAAGTGTTTTGATTGGTTTTCCAGATGCTATTCAGATGTCATTATTGATTGTTTTAATGTTTATTATTCTAGTTGTTAAGTCATCTTTATTTTATTTTGACTAATGCATACTGCTAATTTTGAAAAAATAACTATTATTTATCATATCAGAAGATGGGATTAACAAAAATGATTAAAATAGATATATTTATTAAAAACTTAAGACCTAAACTGCAACTGTATTAAATTCGAAGTTCTCAAATTTTAGAAATATGATGCACGTGAAGCTAGTTTACACAAAGCATAATAAAAATAGTTCACTACATATTGTTAAGTTCTTACCGAAATTTTTTTTCCAAATTGATTTTAATGCTTATTATATCTATAGCTTTTAATATTTATTTTATTTATTGTAATAACACTATTAATTAATTCAAATTATAAAAAAAATTAAATAAAATAAAAAAGGACTATTAAGTTATTTGTCTTATGTTTGTTCTTTGGTTTTAATATTAGAAACAAGTATGCTTTTAACTAAAATTTTAGTTTCATTTTGCACAATTGTAAATACAAAATTAAACATGGCTTTTGTAAGCTTTAAAATTGTATTATTTATTTCATTTAGTACAATTAGAAAGTCTGTTAGAAACATATCTTTGATTAACTTTAAACTTGAACTTTTCTTTCACGCTCTTTAAATGATAATCTCTATGTATTAACTAAACTAACTTAACTTAAACTTAACTAGCACAACTTAAATTAATTCTCATAAATTAAGAAAGAGATACTAAAAATTTCTGTAAAGTTGCATAAAAATATAAATGAAAGATTCAAACAAGAAATATAATTTACAAGAAATGAAACATTTATTCAAAATTATAACATGCTTACATAGAAGTTACATAAAAAATCACTATTTGGTAAATTTGCGTACACATTGAAAAACTTCTAATGCAGATTGATAGATAGTAAAGATATGTAAGTTGAAAATGTGCATGTTTTTATTGTATTTTTCCTCTTGATACATATAGCAGTATATCTTATCTCATCTATAAAGAAACATCTTCCATAGTGCCGATTTCAATCAAATACAGAATATCTTCGCTATCTACAAAGAAACATATGCTTCCATATTACCGATAGAAATCAAATACAGAATATCTTCTATCAACAAAAAAACATCTTCCATGCTGCCAATTTCAATCAAATACAACATAGCTTCTCTATCTACAAAGAAACATATGCCTCCATATTGCTGATAGAAATTAAGTACAGTATATCTTCTCCTATCTATGGAGGAACATCTTCTTAATTATTGTCGACAGAAATCAAATACATTATAACTTAATTTTAACCATGATAGCACAGTGGTTAAGGTACTCAAATGCCATCTTAAAGGATCTGGGTCTTATTGGTGGCTTGCAGTTAACTCAGTTTCAGATAGATGGGTACTAATTTGAGAAGTACAGGCGTCCAGTGCATGCTGTTGACCATATTTCTAGCATTATACCTGAAATTGTGGGTCATTAATCTCCATGATCAACATGACCGACGCATGTTTCTTGTGTGAGTGCTTTAATTTACTTTAATTAATTAAATATTAAGTAATTATGAAAACTTATTTTCTAGTTTTTAAGAGTAAAATATTAGATTTAGACTGTAAGAGCCATTTTTAAAGATCAATTTTAAAATATAAATTTCATTGCTACTTAATAAATAATTTATTTTGTATATGAGCTCTAAGAGCGAAAAGATAGGTTGAACATTCTATTTACACATCTCCAGGCTATTTTTAACAATATTTTTGCTTTTTGATTACGTTTTGTTTTAACTTTAATATGTTTTGATGTAACCCAATTATTTCATTATTTGTCAGAAGATAGTAAAGATAAAAAAAAAAATTTTTGTACGGCTTTAGAAATTTTTGAGAAAAGAATATTTTATGCTTATAGAATTTTTATAAAAGAGAAAACGACCAAACTAAAGCTCTTGTTGTACCAGATAATACAAACCAAAAAATATGCTAATACCTAATGAGGTTCTCTAGCGTCAGGAAAACCATAGAAACGTTTTCGTGACTTTCCACTCCATTAAACGTAAATGTGAGTTAGTCTACTAGTACCCATCTAGTTGAAAAAAAAATCCTCCCCGAAGCTTGGTACAAATGATAATGCTTGAGGAAAAGAACATTTGATGCTCAGCATGAAACTAAATTTTTAAAAAAATATAAATTTAATGGAACCTATATAATTTTTTTAAAACTAAAATTTAAAAAGTTTTATAAATTTAAATAATTAATAAAAATATTTCCGTGATAATGCACAGAATATTGTGCTCTTGAAGCGTAACATAAATCAACATATGCATTATGTTTTGCATGTATGTACATTATGATGTAATTTACATTAAATTGTGTATGTTCATCTATAATGTTACACCACTTCACAAATAATTATGCATAAACGTTCAAATATATTCACAATATATTGATTTCGAAATGTAATGCTGTAGAAACCAATTAATAAAAATAATGTAAATTTTATAATATTATACCAATTTTTTAATCGATTGATATCTTATTGATAATTAAGATTGATAATTTAAGATTTTTTAAAAAATTTTCAGCAACCGCTGTGCTTGCATTTTATATGTACCGAAATTAAACAGTTTTTTTTTCCTCAGTGAGTTGTTAGTTTTCTAAAAAAATAATTTGGCAACAGTTTGTAGTATTTGTATACAAAAAAGTTATTGTGATAATATGTATAAATTAAAAGAACCAATAAAAAGAAATAATTTATTTTTCAGCCATTTTAAAATACGAATAATTGGTGACGAAATTTTTTTCTCTCCATAACTTAAAAGCACAATTAGAATGAAATAACACAACTATTTAGAAAAAACTGAATATTAATCTGACTGACTGAAACCATGAAATCTAATGTTTTTTAATAAATTCCATGGTCATATTAAAAATCAACAAATAAAATAAGTAAAAAGGAAGAAAAAATCAATAAAAAAATATAGTTGGTTGACCCTAGAGATTATTTCATTATATTCATTAGTTATTCTTAAAGTTTGCATGCAAACAAAAAAAGTATATTTCAGATTTGAATAACTTATACGTTTGTTAAAAATAAGTCTATTTAATGCATGAAAAATTAAGCGAAATATATAATATTTTAAATTTTTAATTACCTATAGAAAAACAGAAATTTTCTTAGTAAAAAAATTTAAATTTTTAATAATGTATGGTATTAACTTTATTTTAAAAAATATTTTGCTTTATTCAATTACTAAGAATTTAATTTTAAGAGACATTAATTTTAATTAAATTAATGTTTTTTTTATTTGAACCCAGCTTTTTTTTTAACTCTGAAAAAAAAAACACTAAAATATTTGCACTTTCGAAATTAATAAATTTTACATACTTATATTTTTACGTATTTATATTTTTACACATTTATTATACCTTTGCACATAATATAACAACCGTATTGAGTTTTCCAACAATTTTTTTTTTACAAAATGCATTAACCCTCTAAGCTTTGAGCTTCTGGGTAAAATTGCATAGAAATTTTCCCTCTACGCGTTATATTCCCTTTGAATAACATGTAGAAGCTGGTTTTTTGTTGCAGAAAAACCTGCATCGAAAAGTTTAAAAAACCCGAAACTCCGAGGGTTAAAATAGATAAAAAACAAAATTTTGAATTTCTAAAATAAAAGATCAGTTAACAGCTAGTCCTTTGTTAGAGAGTATGCAATCATAGAGTTCGTAAAAAATACGAAGTCTTGTAATACATAAATATTTTAATAAAATAATAATAAATGATTTATCTATCTTTAAAACACAATATTAATTTATTTAAAACAGAAAAACTAAAAAAATTCTCAACATTTATTTTAATATCAGAGTCGAAATATTTGAAGCTAAAAAGTTTGCGCATCTCTTTTTGAAATGTTAAGAAGTTATTCCATTTTGCACTGCATCAGTATTAGCAGAATGTACATAAGTACATTCTGCTGATGACTGGGATATACTTACATGCAAGCATCAAGTAAATAAATAAATAAAGCAGCTATCTTATTGCAAACGCTTTCATCTCTCTCTGTATATAAAAAGATAACTGTAATCTCAAAGTTTCAAACAATTTAATTAAACACAAAAACCTCACTATGCATATATAATATAAATTAATACACAATATAAATTAATATATAAAGGAGATTAGGATATCTTTGACTGTTATCCGTATAACATTTACAAACGTAATAATGGTATTTATTTTGAAATTATTAATTCATCCCTTATTTGACGGTGTTTTTAAGTAATATTTAGTTATCACCTCTTCTTAATATTATTATTTCTTCTTATTATTAAGTTTTTGATTACTATTCATAACTAAAGGTTAAAAACTAAAAGTACCGTTGCTCTTGCGCATCATAAAATAATCACATGATATTACCGAATTAATGCAATATTTTGTGATAAAAATATTTAATTATCGCTTTAGAATCAATGAACAATAAACAAGAAATACAATAAACATTAAATTTCATGAAAAAGTTTTTGTAAAACTGTCAAAGCAAGCAATTAAAAGAATAAATACAAAATAACAAATAAAATTCTAAAGTAATATTAAGATTAACTTAATTCGCGCTATTATTCAATAATATTTTTTGGCAAAAAGTATTTAAATAGTTTTTATAATAAACAAAAATTAAGTGAAAAATTAAAGAAAACTCCGCAAAATAATTTGGTACAAAATTTATGCCGATAAAATTGGAAATTGAAATTCTGGAATCAATATTTTAAGCGGTTTAATCCATTCTATTGGAATAAAATTGTTATTATGTTAAAATTGCTATTGGAATATAATTGTTATTGTAATTGCTATATGTTATAAAGTTGTTATTTATTGTTATATGTTATTGTGTATAAGGTAATTTAATAACACAAAGTCCTTTAAAATATGACGAAGAATTAAAGAAAGAAGAATTTGAAAAGAAAAGTTTTATCTAATCTTATCTTTCAGAAAAAAACAATATATAAATTTCAAGGCATCATGTAAAATAGGTTATGTAACTTAATAAAGCACATAGGTAAATTCTATTAAGAAAATTTTTAATTTTCGCCAGATTAAAAAAAAAATATTAAGAGTTTGAAAACAAAAGACTCTTGTACAAAAGACTCTTTGAATTTTTATAGCTCTTATACAAACTGAATTTAGTTATAAAATTTGCATTAATGATTATATTTTTAATAAACGAAAATCGATACTAATACAATGAAAATTAACTGGAAACATAAGAAGAAAAAAAGTATGTGTTTTCAAAAAATGCTCAGTCTATGAATGAAGTGCATTATAATCATTACAATTTTATAAAGTAATAAGATACGATAAAAAATTTTAGCATGAAAAAGATAAATTAGAAAACGGTACTTGATAGTTTATAATTTATAAAAATAATAGTTAAGACAATTAGCCGAAACTATTGACCGATATTTCTGCCATAAAGCATAATAGCGTATACATTTGCAGCAATTCTCGTACAATGTTAGATATTAAAAAATTTCAAACTGGACCATTTTATTGTTTAATCAATCTAAAAAAATTTCTTTTCACCCTATAATATCGTGAAACTTGCCGCAGTATTTGCCCCATTATTTGGTTAAATTGTTTGAATATTTGGCAGATAATGTGGTTTGATTTGCTTTAGTATTTTCCCGATGACGTAATTAAATTTGCCGCTGTATTTTCCCGATTATATGGTTAAACTTGCCAAAGTATGTGGTAGATAATGTGATTGGACTTGTAGAGTATTTGGCCAATGATGTCATGAACTTGCCACAGTAATTCCCCGATTATAGAGTTGGGCTTGCCAGAGTAATTTGCTCCATGATGTAGTTAAACTTGCCACAGTATTTTTACGATTATATGATTAAACTTGCTAGAGTACTCGGCTTATGATTCAGTTAAATTTGCCACAGTATTTTCCGAACAATAAGGTTAAACTTGGCCAAGGATTTTTACCTGATAGGGGAAAGTGGGGTAAGACCAGGTAAGTAAAATTCGAAGGCCTTGTTGAAACAGAAGAAACATCAATCAAGGATTTAGTTTCTTTTGTTACAACTGTTTTGTTATATTTGTTCCTCAAGCACTCTTCTTTTACGCCATTTTGTTTTGAGATTTTTTTTTAAGAGTCATTGCAAAAGAATACTCCTCGATAGCATACTTTTTTGGCGTTCTTTTTTCTTTTCTCTCTCCTAACATTCAAAATGGGCTTTAGATGGTGAGGGTCATTCCCAAACTAGCCGATCCCGATCTTATGCCAATACTAGAAGTTATCGAAAAAGGACCATGCTGCTACTGGAATAAATTCTTATTATTTGTTAGGGTATGAATCTTTAGTAAAAGTAAAATAATCTGGCCTAAAAAGATTTTATTTAACTGTAATGACCAAGAAATACGAACAATTTAAAGACAAAAGAACGTTAGAAAGTAGACAGAATAGATTTATCTACACTGACTCTTCAACAACAACGAAACGCCAGTATAGCAGATCTTTCTTCTTACCAAATAGACTGTAACTTAAGAGTCCATCTTCTAGAATGCGGGTTTAATTTTGCAGTACCGAGGAACCCAGTTTCAACCTACCACCCGGTCTTTCTCCAATCCTTCCTATGCTATTTCATGCCTTAGCTTTCATGGTATACTTAATAAACTAATAAAAATCACAATTTTTTATTAGAAACTCGTTTTTTCAATTAAAATAATTATTATAAAGTCACTATAGAACTTTCGATAAAACTTTCAAGAATTTTGAGAAGACACCTTGAATTTTTTTCATCAGCGAAGTAAATGTCGTAAATGAAAAAAGAAATTAAGTGCTATACCAATTCAGTCTTTCTGTCTGATAAGGCTGCGGTCATGTGGCAACTGAATCTCTGTAGCAGCACCTTTGGTATTATTCTTTGAGGTGTGGTCTTTCGCTCACCGCTGTCCACTTTACCATTTATCTTGGTGGTGCGGTTTCTGGAGAAGAAGGAGTGATGCCATCGTCTTCCACGTGCCCTTATCAGTTCTCCGTCCAGATCTCGATCAACCGGCAGCCTGGACACGAGAATGATAAGGATGCGAGGAGACTTATCTTCTTATCTCACCCACTCTGCCATCAGCTTCTGGAGGGGAAAAAAAACAAACACAGAATGCACTTTTGTTTTATATTATTCATAGCATAACTCAATAGTGAATCAAGTATAGGAAAGCTTGTTCTACCTTGAGACATTGGTAATTTTTTAAGAACTTAAGGTCACCATTAAGGCACTAGCATTATTTCTTATTATAATCTAAGCAATGGATAACCTCACAGCAAAAGTTATCATCTAAAGCATGGAATTATTGCAGAGGTGGGGAAAAATATGTCATCATTTATACTTTTATTTTCATTCAATGCGTATGAACTTATATAACTATTTAATAGAAATTTTTTGTTGTGTGTTGTACCATAGAATATGTCCCAAGGTACAATAGGCTTTACTATCTTCAAGTACATTTCAAATATTGAGATCAATGTAATGAAATTTTCATTATTTTCTCACTATTAAAACATTTAAAAACATTTTCTTTTGTAACCGTATCAGTTAAAGAAGGGAGATTTTTTAAATGGGGTATCAATGGGGAATTCTAAATGGGGAACTAAAAAAAAACGCAATTTTCATTTCGGTAATATCACTTAGGAAACGTACCTGAGGATAGTAAAGCACCTTAGGACATGTTTTCTTGGTACGTATAAAACTTTTAATTATTTCAATATATTTTACTGCAAGAAGATTTGCTCTAACCTATTGAACTCTTTTAACTATAATAAATTTTATATTTTTAAGTGTATTTTAGTTTGAATTATTAGAATTATTTTCATTTACTTTATTTGCATATTATGAATTTCAAAGTGGTGAATTTGTTCGATGACTAACAACTTGGATGTGTGTATTTTGTATTCAAAAACAATTTATCTTTTCTAAAACAGTAAGTTTTTGTTTTCTAAAACAAGACGAAATTCTTCAATTTATATAATTTTTTACAAAATTTCTAATTTAAAGAAACATTTATAAACATTTATAATTTCCGTTCTTCTTTCTCCTTTAATAATAATATCTGCAATATCATATTTGTATTACTAAGTCCAACAAAACGTTCTTAACATGACTTTTGAAGAGTGTAATTTTATATTGATGAAAAAAGTATGGTCCATGCTAGCAAAATAAGGTAAAAGTTACCGTGTGTCTAACTTTATGGGAGCATCAAAAAAACTCTGTAATTTTTGCAGAAGCGATTTTAATGAAATTTATGATAAAATATGGTTTTATAATATGTGATGAAATTTTAGTAAATGTGATAAAATTTAGTAATTTTGTCATGATGCCTTTGAACATAACATAAAACCATTTTTTTTGGTTAAATTTACCTTTCAGTTTTGTATTTTTTACTAAATGTGTCGTAAAAATAATTATAATTTTAAAAACCAGCGGTACACCGTTATAACCTTTATAACTTATGAAGGGAAAAATTACAAAATGGATGGTTTAAATGATGCATATTTTAATTTTATTAAACAAAACTGTTTTTTTTTTTTTTTTTTTTTTTTTNTTTTTTTTTTTTTTTTTTTTTTTTTTTTTTTTTTTTTTTTTTTTTTTTTTTTTTTTTACCAGAAATGTCATTATTATACAGTACGGTAACATCATCAGGATATTTTTTTCTCCGTGTAGTATTCACCATTTTTGTCGCAATAAATATTATAAGACATTATGGTTAGGCAACATGGTTAGGCTTGCTCCATTTATTGCGATTCTACATTGACTGTTCTTAAGTATTAGGTTTACACGGATAACTTCTATAGTCTTACAATCATGATATGTTCTCAGTACATTGTCAGATAGCATTCTTTGTCCGAAAAAAGTAGTTTTATAATTTATAGATTTAAAAAATAAGCTGTTTGTTGGCATAAAATTGGCTTCAATATGTTACTATTGTTTAAAAGCTCAAAGTACGAAAAAAGCATTACGACAATTTGAAATTGCTGTAGAAAGGAAAAAAATTCTAATTAAACTACCGTACTGTACTGTAATGACATTTATAGTAAAAAACGACAACATAGTTCCGGTTAATAAAATCAAAATATACAGTATTTAAACCATTCATTTGGTGTTTTTATGGTTATTTTTCCATTCATATGGTAATAATTTACCAGGATTTCTTCATTTCACTTTTCTTATTACCTCTCATTTAGTAAAAATATAAAACTGAAAAGTACATTTTACAAAATAAATGATTTTTAGGCCATGTTCAAAGGTATCGTGATAAAATTACCAAATTTTACTACCTTTATAATTTAATAATTTTATTAAAATTATTAAAAACGCTTTGGTAAAAACTACAGAGCTTTTAGGTCTTTTTATAGAACCAAACACATGGTTCGATTCTGGTAGTTTTGACCATACTCTTTTTTCCTCAGTGTTAGTAAAATAGCTGACGTATTTTCATTTTTCAAATTATTTGTGTTGTAAAAAAATATTGCAGAGGTAACCATTTGTGAATTTAAGTGTTGTCTATAGACTGTGAATCTGACTTTAATAGTCGAAGTTAAAAAATTCATGACGCAAAAAGTGTTCCGAATTATAGCTCTCACCTATATAATGTGTAGTGTGAAGTAACACTATAGAAACACTATATTGAAAGCTCCGTTTCATCAAAAAATATAGAGGAGAGAAGAAGTCAAGTTCTTCGCATATGTAACTAACGCGAGAAACTGTCCGGTGCGGTATGCTATACCAGAAAAACAACTTAAAGGCTAAACAAAACGTACTCAGATATAGCAGAGTATCATATGTTCTAAGACCCAGCAGCGAATGCGCATTAGAAGCAAAGTGACACTCAAGAGGGACGTCACCTGTGAACTCAAGCATGGTTGGGTACGCTGCCTTCCGCCAATCGAAATTTTATTCTTGCTTTCTATCTCAAAAAGTGTTAGCAGATTGAACATGAAAATTATAAGTATATTCTCAGAGAAATTTCTTAATTAATAGTATAGTACTGTTTATTAATAGAGCAAAACTGCAGAACAAACCAACAATAAATAAAAATAAAAACTTTCAAGAAACTCTGCCGCTGTGCCTCTAAATATTGTTTCTTCTTTCATGCACAGGGTCCGCACCAAACATTGAGGAACTGGTTTGCATTATATCTATGGAAACTGGCCTTCTTACCTTAAGCATATTCTTTGGTTTTATCATTTTTGGATATTTGTTCGAATTTAATTGTAAAATATGTTATTGTTTAGGTCAGTGGAACAATTTCATTACCTATAATTCATTTTTAAAAATAATTTTCTGAATCGAATATGCCATTGAGTGCGTAAGTTTCTGCTATATTGTAATACATAATAAAACAAATTTCCCTAATGTTTTATTATTATTTTATAACAATTCTATCCCAATTTTTTTCGTAAAATTACTTTGGGTAAATATTTAACTTCCAAAAGATCTTCTTTAAATATTCATGTTTTAAATTAAGTTAAAGTGTTCAAAATGCTGTGAATTAACGCACTTATCCAGTATTTCTGAGAGCATCTATTGAACTGTTTTAGTAAAAAGAAAAACCATATCATTGATATCTTGGACCTTAATATTGTGTGAAATTTTTGATAACTTAACATGATGTTAAATTGAATCATATTTTGATTTAAGTTGAACCACGGTATCATGAAATAAAGCTATAACCATACAAATATGCACTGAGGAGAAATATATGATTTAAATTATCAGAATATGATAAAATTTACCGTATTTTTGTCTATATGGAAGCAGCAAATAGCACGGTAATTCTCATTAATGTGCTTTGGTAATTACTTTTGTTAAAATCAGCAATATGGTTTTATTACCAGGCTGCTTGGTAGAAAATTTGATAATTTTATCATGATACCTTAGAGCATGGCATAAAAACCATTTGCCCGGACTAATTTACTTTTCAGTTAAAGTATTTTTTCTAAATGTGTGGTAATAAAAGCTATAATTTTGAAACTAGAGCTTCCGGTAAACTGTCCTACATCTTGTTTACCAACAATTCACGACCTCATTCAATCATCTAAACGTTAATAGTTAGCCCTTTTCGTTGTTTGAAATTATATTAGATTAAGAATGCTGCAAAAAAGCATCAAGAAATTGAGCAAGATGTTAGAGAGAACGAAATGCAGATTGGACATGCACGATTAACCACTGCCTTCTCGCTCCCGTGAAAATGACGGAGTGAGGTTTCGCCCTCTATTTCTCGCTCCCGTCATATTTCCGAGCTAGAGTGTTCAGTAGTAACGCTCCAATAAGAAGAAAACTAATCCATTTCTTTTGCCTGGAAAACATTTTATTTCTCATTTTACACACCAGATGGCAGTACCAGGATATTTTTAAGTAGACCTATCAAATACGTGTATTTGCGATATGTGAAAAAATAGGCACTTTTATGACCATTTTCTTGAGAATTAACCAATCGTTAAGGGGTTAATAAGTCGATACCTCCACTACTTGTGTCACACATCCATAGTGTTCACAACACAACTGTGGTCGGTGTAAGCTGGTTGCGGAATTCGTATCGACCAGCCATCGTTGAGATTCAAACCCGATTCACCTCACTGGAAAGCAAACGCTCTATCCTCTGATCAGGGTGCGTAGCGTTTTTAAAAAGTGCTTAAAGGTGCCTATTTTCGATTTTCGTTTTTTAAAAGCCTTTAAAGGAGCTTTTTTCAATTGATGTTTTTAAAAAGTGCTTAATTTTCTCATTTTCAAAATGAGATTTTTTCTTTACTATGTTGATTTTCGTTTCGAATTATGCAAAAAGATACAGTTCACATTGTTCTGTTCAACATTTTTACAATTAATTCAACCCCAATCTATTTCGGAGTATTGTCAGTCCGTAGCGTTTAAATCAACATTCATTTTACATGATTCAAAATTTCATGATTTTTGACAGTTGTCATAAGCAATGCCAAGAGGTTAATTTTTTTTTGACAAGACGGTTAAAATAAGATAAAACTGTTATATGTCAAAAATTTTTCAACCTTGCCTAATTATGAAATTTTTTTAAAGTGCTTAAAATTTTTTTTGAGTGCTTGAAAAGTGCTTAAAAGGGGCTTGCTTTTTGTTGAATAATTTGGCTACGCACCCTGCCTGATTCACCACGGCTTTATTAGTACTATTAGGCTAAAATAGCGTTCCCTACAGGCCACAGGTTGACTAAATATAGCAAATTGCGATTAAAATGTCTTCCAGTATCAACCTGATCGCCACTCTTCCTCCTACGAAAATGAATTGAATTGTTATATTTTAATAAATATAGAATTATTATGAATATTTTATTAAATTCAAAAAATTACTTTATTTGAAAATGAACCTTGTTATGTTTTCTATATTTTGAGAAATTCTTCCAAAAAAATATTAATATCAACAAAAGAATTTTTTTTAGTCATTTAAAATGTTAATTTTTTTTTAAAAAAAAGTCGTCTTATGATTTAAAAAAGTGACCACAGTTTTAAATGCTGTTACTAGCTAGTGGCCAAAACCAAAATTCATAATTTTATCCTATGCTAGAATGCCCTATATACTATGCCCTATACTACGATAGGAATTCGAATTTCATTTTATTTATTTATCATTGCTTTTCTACGTATTTCAACAAAGTTTAAATGCTAAAAATGTTACACGCCTGAAAACACGGTTAAAATTCAAAAATAAAAGCGTAGTACTTGAACGAATATGCGTCACAAGTGATCGAGAGAAGGGCTAGAATTAGTATTCACTTAAAACTTTAAATGCAAATATGAGTAAATCACAATTATGAAAATGTTTTAAACAACATGTAATAAACCAGATTATACACGCATGTCATTTTTGTGAAAACCAGAAAAAAATTGATAATTTTGCAAAAAAAAAGAAAGAAAGAAAAAATAATTTTAAAAAATTTTAAGTTGTTAAATATGTAAAAAACACTGTAATTGTTTCGAAAATTATGCAAGGAACCAGTAATTATGTAATCAGTTGATTAAAAATTTGTAAGTAATATAAAAAATTTAAAGCTGCTCTATGACTTTGAATTATTTATAATTTTAACGAGAAATAAATAAATAAAGGGAAATATTATCGGTTGAAATATTATCGGAAACTGAATCTCAAAATAACGTTTGGATTAAAGCTAAATTCAAAATTTTATATTTTAATTACAACAATGTAAATATTAAATATTTTTTTATGTTTGAACAAAATACATTTTGAGATGGAAAAAAGATCCTGCTTAAAAAATTTTGTTTCTTACCTAGCACTTAAAGATAAAAGTTATAAAATAAAACTAAAAAAGAAATTTGGGGAAAAAAAATCTGAAAATTTTATTCTCGATGTCTTGTTTTGATATCTGATATATTTTTCAATTCTTATTTTATACTATTAAATACGAAAAAATAATTTTTAAAAGCTTTTAAGCGTAATGCTGACTTTTAAAGATAATTTTGGAACAAACAAATTGTATCGAAACAGCATAATTTCAGTTTTTTTATGAATATTAAATTAGTATTATTGATATTAAACCATTATAAAATAAGCTTTATAATAGAAATAGCTATTGACTACAAATAGCTTGAAAGTTTTTTAAAATAGTTTTATTGTAATATTTAAATATATTAAATCCCAATACTATGAAACTTGACTCAAGTAAATTTGTAAAATTCTTTTTTTAATTTAAAAAATGACTTACTAGCATATCAGTACAATTTTAATTTTTCAGAATTACTTAAATACTTACGCACGTTGGAATTGAAATACTTTCTTCTTTTTTCATCAGAACATCTAAAAAGTCGAATATAATAAGTTTTAATATGGATACAAAAATATTAAAAATAATTATACATGTTATTGCTTAATATTGTTGGTTACACGCTTTAAAATTATTTGTCAATTATTGTTTATTTAGTGAATGAGTAAATTACAAAAAAATGTTGGATTGTACATTGAAGTGTTAGGGCTTTCGATAAATTTGTAGGAATTATTAAATATCCTCTAACTCTGAGAATACTTTACTTCAGACTTTACTTTTTGTTTTGTAACTGCCGTTTTTAATATATATTTTTAGAATTCGTCTTAAAAGTGAAATAAAACTGTAATCATATGGAGGAAGCAAATAATATTTTACGGGGGAAATGATATCAAATCTAAGGAATCATTAAGGATGAATGAGCGATTAAAGCATCAAAACCTGTTTGATTGCCGGAGTAAACTGAGAGGAGTCGGAAGGTAGTTATTAGAAACTTATCAAAGTTTATACTAGCAATCAAATTATAATTATTAATTATCAACTAGTAATTACTGATTTATTATAACCTATTTAAGAGATTTTAATATAATTTTGCTTATGCTCGATTAAATTTTAATTTGAGATCTTTAGCCCTTATAGTTTTTTATACATCATTTTTGGTAAGGCTTTTAAAATTGCTCACCGAGGGGTCGTGAATACGAAACTATTTGCATATATTTTTTGATCAGAAAAATGCCTTTATTAAGATCTAAAATATTAGGCTTTAAGTAAAGTACAGCCAGAGTTAGTTTGCCTAAAGATGAAATCTTTTTCATTTATAAATAGTAAAAATTTTTTAGATTTTTAATTTAATTTTTTAATAAAGAAAGCTCTATAAGTGTAAAGCTACTTCACCATGGTTGAAAAGTTCATAAAACATAGGCTTACAAGCATTTAAGTGGTCTAACGCTCTAGCAACAATGACAGTCTTGCAGTAAAAACTACTTTAATATAGTAGATATATAGTTATAAAATATTTTAAATTTATTTTGTTTCGGTTTTGTTACATAAGATCATTGCAGTTATGATGGACACTTTCAATAATTATTACCCCAGTTTAAAAAATTGAAAAGTATTAAATTGTTAGGTTTTTATTGAAACAAATATTGAACAGTGTGCTTCTCAGATTTAATTAAAATATTAAGGATTATAAAATGTTTTTATTTTTTGTCATTTATTTCTAACGTTGCTTATTATTAATTAAATTGATAATTAAAAAAAATAATGTCACTTAATAACTGTTAAAGAATATTATCATCTTCTTTCCCACCATTTATTTTCTTAAGTCTCATTTAGTTATTACAAAATAAATAACAAAGATTTCCTTAGTTTTAATATTTAGTTCTACTCGAACAATAAGTTGTAGCTCTTTTTTATACTAAGGCGTATTCACACTTTTTTACTCTAAATTATACTTGCTAAATTATATATGCTAAATTTACTCTTAATTACTCTTAATTATATATGCTAAATTTTTAATTTCCAATTTTGTTAAAAATTTAACATGTAAGCATTGAAAAAAATTTTACTAAATAATCTGATATATCGTAATTTTTACAGTAATATTTAATGTAAAACTACTGAATCACTGTTATTTAATAATATTGCTGTAAAAATTATGATATAAAATTTCACGGTAAAAATGGATTTTACAGTAAGGTCGCTTCATTCACTGTGCCAGTACTTTTATTGTAACTTGATCCGGAATTTTTTACAATGTATAAATAGTGTAGTTTCCATTTCTTTCATGCTTTTTTGATTAATTAGACTCAATACTGAACCTTTATAAAGGTTAAAAAAATAACCGTAGATCATATAGCGTTATTTTTTTTAAAAGAAATTAAAGGAAAATTGAAGGAATTATCATGCAATGTTAAAAATGTTTGGACAACATTAGGTAAAATATGACGGCACACTGAGTGCTGGTAATTTTTACCGTAAATTTTTAAGGAACAAAAAAAATCTGATGTACCTTAATTTTTACAGTAATATTTACTGAATCACTTTAATTTAATTAATAATACTGTAGAAATAACGGATGTCTGAATGTATGAAAAATTCTGTTGAATTTGTTGAATTTATGGAATGCTTATATTATCCCGCCTATGCGCGAATGCAAAAAAGCTTTGTATATTCAATTTAACCGAGTTTAAAATTACATGAATTAATTTACACGAGTTTCAACTATTTTAATGTGCATTAATCCTTAGTTACATTGTTAGAGTTTTCATTTAAAAATTATGGTAAATTAATGGGTGGGTAGCAGTCTGTCCATTTATTTGTACCTTTAGTGATTTGAAACCATTTGCAACTAGTATGGTCAAAAACCATGACCATAAAACTATGCAGTTTTTTCACCATTTACAAGTAGCATGGTTTTAAAACTGTATGCTTTTTTTTACCTGAACATTTTATTTCATTTTATAACCGTCGTTGAACAGCCGACCCAATTTCATGGGTTTACGACTACTTACGTTCAACTCTTACGTTTAGCAGCTTTATAGTGCTGCCATCTATGAGCGAGAGTATCGTATTTTAAAAGCCTTGAGTCACAAATTAGGGAATGCAGGACACTGGAAACTTTTCATGTGTTGAAAGGAAATATATGCCAATGCTGGGACTTGAACCATTATTCTCACATTCTTGAGATTGACAGATTAGCCTTCAAGGCTTATAATATGTGACCAGCTGCAAGGAACTAAGTGACTTCTTGAAGTAGGCATAGTTGGTGCGATAAAATTCTGCTTGTTTAACCGGATTATGTGCTAGCTGTTAATAAACGGTTTTTCTCTGAATTAATAGTTTGTATACCATCTTTTTTCTAGTTATTTGACTGCTTTGCTTGAATAGAGTAAAATAACAATTAAATGAATTGTTATTTAACCATTCTTTAAATGAAATTTTAACAATGTACTTTGAATAATATTTAGCCTTTACTCCCAGCACATTAAACTTAATATGAATTCAAAAAGTGAAAAATACATGCTTAAAATCAACTTAAACATGCAGAATTTTCAATACAAAAACAATCTTTCCACAAAACGAGACTCTGAAATTTATCAGAATGCTTAGAATTTTTTTTGGCATTTTTTTTTTCTTAAGTAAAATGAAAGATTTATGAAAACTTAAAATTTTGAAAAATATATTAAACTTAAGAAAATATATATAAAACTGTATAAAATTCAAAATTCTGAAATCATAAATTCTGGTATAAAAATTGCAATAAAAGAGTATTTTATTTCATTTTTCTTACCATTTATTTGGATTCCTTGAATTCGACTGCATTTTCAAGAGGAAAAATAAGAAAGATTGATAAAATTAGTTTTATGACAAGAAAAAGCCAACATTATAACAAATTAGTTTTACAAACACATAATGCTCGCATAAACTGTTCACTACTTATTTTTGTAATATTAATTGGAAGAATTATGATTCACATGGTTTAACCATAGCTGAATTTATTTGAATATGCATATGCATATATTAATATTCTCAGCTTAAAACTAAACTAAGCTCGATTATTGCCCCACCAAAATAAATATTCGTCGCTATATGCATCTATAACCGACTATATCTCTAATAATTAGGCTTAATGATTTTTTTTATAATGGTGTTGAATCTATGAGAAGTTGTAAAACGATAATAAACTACATTTTATGCCATAATTTTGAATGGCCGCGACACAATGTTAATGAAAACGACATAAGTTTTAAAAGTATAGCATCAAAGTTGAATGTATGAAATATTTTCACAGAAAAATCTTATTAGTTCATGGATTATGAAATGAAAAAATTAAATTTAGGGAGATATAAGAAGCAAAATTAAATGGCAAGAACAGATGATCATCTTGCGTTCTAGCAATTTTGGGAATGTGCTTACAATATTAATATAAATACCTTATATAATTAATAATTGAATATCTCATCTAACATTACTAATGTTTATTGTAACATTATAATGTAAATTATTACCAATGTTTGAATTTCGAGAGAGAAAATTTCCTTTCATTGAACTATTTGCCGTTAAAAATCAACGCACTTTCGATATATATTCGTTATTTCCTTATTTAAGTTCATTGTCTAAATAGCAAGTGCTGCAAATCAGTGCAAGAACCTGTGATAGCTATCATTATTTAAAAAAAAAAGATTTTTCCTTATACTTTGTGAATTTCGTGTTTTCTTTAGTTTTCCGCATTTTCAATTGAAAAGATTTTGAATAGATATATTAATGCAACACTATTTTGACTGATCTGTCATTTAAACTAATTAGACATTGCTTTGAATTTTTTTTTTCATTTCATGTTATTAACATTAAACTTCGAAATGGAAGCTGTTATTCTAAACCTATACTATTTGACCGAAATATCTATACAATAATTTCGTTGTTAAAAAAAAAAACTTTTCAAAGTAGATATATTTTAAGCACATTAATTTTACTTTCGTAAAAGTAAATTTTTTAGAGTAGTGATTTATATCTTTAAATAAATCATACGTAATTTATAAATTAGCATAAGTTTCCTAACAAGTGGAATTGAAAAAGTTTCAGACGATTTTGAAGAGCCCTAAGACGACGAGTTATTTTATTTTTTCTTAAGAGAGAGAGAACTAGAGTTTAAAAATATATATGTTAACTAGAGTTTAAAAATATATGCATGTACGATCATTTGCAAACAAATTCTAAACCAGTAAAATCAGATTACTTAGAATCTGCAAACGATTTTAACACACGTCCGACATTTTCAAAAGAATTCTGCCCATTCAACAATTTAAACTATTTCGTTCAACAAAAGACTGTAAAGGCGACACGAATAAAACGATGCCATTCTTCAATAAGGAAAAAAAAGATAAAATTTTCTGTGGAATTCAAAATGAAGCAGACGATTTGAAATAAAAATAAACAGGCGATGCAGAAGAGGATTTATTTATTCGATCCGGAGAACCACTACATTAAGGAAGAGGTAGCGGATATACGGAATCCGTAATGAATGCTATTTCGTTCGTGGTTCGAAAATGGGAGGAGATGTTCTGAAAGCAGAAATATCGATTCCTGGAGTAGGAAGATTCCGAAGCACTACGCCTTTCACTCAAGGAAAATCTTTTGACGCCATTTTTCGACAATTCTCTCTTTTGAGTTATTTAAAGGCAGAGAGGATTCTAGGTAATATAGGAAAAGTTTAAGTGTATTTGCTTTAAAACAGATATTTCCATATTTTGCCAGTTAATTAATGTATTGAAACAAATATAATAAGTTAAATTTGAGTTATGATTTAAATGAGGTGTTGAGAAAGTTATTTAAAAAATAACAAATTTTTATAGTTGAATAAATTATTTTTAATATTTCGAAACATAAAAATAAATAGTTTTGCACTGAAATATGAAAGGAGAAATTTATATTATTTTTTAAGATTCATAATTTATTGCAATGAAATATTATTTATTTTATTATAAAAATGGACTTTGATTTGACTAATTACAAATATTTTCATAAAAGTTATACTATTTTTTAAAACTTTTTTTATTTAATGCATAATTTAACCAAGACAAAAATTTTTTTTTTCAATTCTTGAGCTAATAATTTATTTGTTTCTGATACTAAAAGTTAATAAAATGCTTCAGAAAATGATTCAACCTTCCCTTTTTTCAATTCGTCCTTAATATTTGAGTATGAATTTTTTTTATTTGTTAGTAAAAAATACAAAAAACTAAAAAAAAAAAGTTTTTAAGTTGATAAATTTAAGCAAAAAACTATTGCAAAACTGTAGATTTAAATAGATACACTTCTAAATTTTCTATTATTACAGCTTTCCAATTTTTTCGTCTTTCAATATTGATCAATATTTTCTGAAGCGAAATATCAAAAAAAATAAATACACTACTAAAAAGATTAATTAATTAAGAATACTATTATAGAACATGTTCGCTAAAATCAAGTACAAGTTGATTAAAAAAATCAAATTTTTTATCGTAAATCGCCTCAAAAAATGCCCGTTATTCTTATTCTAATGGTGTTTTTAATTAATTTAACTTAAATTAAATAACTTTACCATTTGATTTAGTACAATTTCTCACATTTTTTAGTTGCATTAAATAAAAATTATACAATCTTATGTGAATTACTGAGGGCATTTCAACGAAATATTTTCAGAATAAAATGTTTTAGTTTTTATAGAATAAGTAAAACACACAATTTTTGTAGACTAATTAGTAAAGGAAGAACATTTTGAAAACTATTTAAATTCTGAAGCGAAAATAAAACAACTAGAAAATATTTAGGCATGCGACTTCTAAAGAAACTTAAAATCACATCACAAAGGCGTTTACATTTATTTCCTAATTTAAAAACCTCGCTTTTTATTGAAAACACACATAAATATAGTAGTATAACCTAACCCAAATAAACTAACTACGATAAATTTCTTGTATAAAATATGGTTAAAGTTACAGTATTTTTGTGATTAGTTATTATTATTTGCATTTTAATTAAAGAAAGCGTTGAATTTATATAAAGTTTATATATTTGAATTAAGTATTTGTAAGGAAATTCTATAAAGTGAGAAGATACTACGGAGGTATAAAATATGTTTAAAGTTTGCTTTTGGTGACTAACTTTTAGAAATTATGATTTAGTTAAAAAAAAATCCATCGATATAAACTTTCAAGATAAAGAATATATTCGAATTTAATAAATGGTATGGAATTCTATAAAGTGAGGAGGGATTAGGGAAGTGTGAAATATGGTTAAAGTTTTCTTTTTTGATAAACTATTTACTATAATGTTCTAATTTAATAAAAAAATAGATGCATTCAAACTAAGTTTTAATATAAAGTCTACATTTGAATTTAATAAATGGTCTGAAGTCTATATAGTAGGGGTGGGACTACCAATAAGCGTCAGCGTTGAAAAAGGAGTTCCCTCTTACCTGGGTGAGTCAGCGTGGCTCCAGGTGCGACCACCTTGGGTGACGTCCTAGTGGGGAGTAGTACCCTTGCCGTGAGTGTTCTACTCCTACACATCAACTGCATCCTTTGCCCATCGGAATGTTCGATTTAATTGCTCGGCTACTAACACTTCCCACGTTCTTGGCAGGAGAGCGAACTTGGAAGCATCCCGGAAGCGTAGCTTTCTTGCTCCGCCATCTTGGACGCTGAGCCGGAAGATCAGCGTGGGTGGGGAATTGGGGGATGTAATAGAGGTGGCCGTCCAGGGATAACTCCCATTTTTCCAGTAAGTGTTCGCTTCCCCCACACCGTAAGATCGTGGCTACGGGGTTAAGGTGGGTTGAATGAAAAGATGGATCTCCAAGAAAAGAATCCAGGGCACAAGAAGAGAAGGAAGGGATGATGGCCAGTATCGCGGTTACCGCATCCACAGCGTGCGCATGCGCAGTGCTCCCTGCAGTCGAAGGGACGATCGATGACCTCCTCTTGCTCCTCCCTCCCTCGCATCCGGAGAGTGCGCCCTCCCTCCTCAACCTGTTGGTGTCGGAGCGATACGAGCGCCCCCTATCGTTCCCCGGCACCGCCCCGGATAAAATTACTCCCTGAATAAAAGGAGGGGGAAAAGTTATAGGTCAGAGTAAAAAAAAATAAAAGAGAAGAAAAAAAAGAAATTTATACTTTCGCTTTCTTCTTAAACGCAACTCGTTCCATCATCCTCCAGGAAAAGAAAAGAAACAGGCGCTTAGGTGTGAAGTAGCAAAACCAACAGTAGTTCACCTTCAACATTATTTATCGTCTATTCTAAAGAAGTATCCTTTCCCTTAAATTGTTTTTCACCTTCGCTGATATGCAGAATTCATAGATGTGGTCATTTATAACTTCGCTCTTGTGCTAGCCTTAGAAAACCCTCTGATAATTAAATCTCTTTTAATTTTTCCCTTCATCAAATTTTAAATTTATATATTTTTGGTCTTACAATGATTTTCCAAATTGTTTTCCGTCGTTTTATTTTCATTAGAAGCATCTTTTTTCTTTTCAATGTAATTTAAAAATCTGTTTCATTAATTGTAAGAATAAAATAGTATTTGTAATTCTGAAAGGAATTTTTTTTTTTAATTTTATTTTAGTTGTAGTAATAGAAGAAAATAATTTTAATTGATTTTTACTCAGTGGAAAATATTTTATCTTTGTTTGGTACAATTTATTTATTTATTGTTTCGAAATTTAAATTATAGTTCTATTTTAGGAATGACTAATTAAAGGGGAGGAGCTTCCGTATTAAATGTGTTTCCACGCCGAGGAAAAGAATTCTGGTATAATTACCATACTAGTATGGAAATAGCGTTTCTAATAAAAAATAACATAATTCTGATAATAAAATTAAAATATACGGTATTTAAAACATTCATTTGGTATTTTTGTGGCTTGTATGGAAGCAGTTTACAAGAAAAATTCTGGTTTTCAAAATTATAGTTCTCATTAATCCACATATGGTAAAAATACAAAACTGAAAAAAAAATTTCACCGAAAAAATGGTTTTATGCCCTGTTCTAAGATATGCTATAATAATAAAATTTTACCATATTTATTACCAAACATCCTGCTAATAAAACCATATTTTATTGTTAATTTTAACTAAAGTCATTACCAAAGCGCTTCCAAAGCTGAAAATTACCATGCTTTTTGGTATTTCCATGGAGCCAAAATTGCGGTAAATTTTAGCATGTTCTGGTAGTTTTGATCATACGTTTTTAATCAGTGTCAAAGAGCTATTACATTTAGTGGTAATCCTTACAGGAAATTATTATTACTTACTAATGACAGTATAAAAATATTAAAATTTAATAAAATAAAATAAAAACTAGCAATTAAATAATTCAGATTCGAGTAAAAATGTTTATTACGAACGTCTTTATGAGGGAATATTACTTAGTCAAATAGTTTACATTTTTGCTTGATAAAATCTTATATGAACCACTTCATAAAGGCTTTTAAGAATCTTTTATAAAAAGAAAATGACCTTGCATGAATTGCCAATTGAAAGCTTATATCAAATCCTACTTCAAATCTTATATGAATAGCTTCATAAAAGTTTGCATAAAACTCTATTCATATTTGTGAGCAACAATTTTGATAGGAATTTTACTTAACAAATGATATTGCTTAAGTAAAAATATTTTTACTAGAAAAGTTTGAAGAAAAAAAACAAAATTTTTAAAATTTGAAATCGTAATTGACTAAACAACCCGTTTGTAAAAAAAAAAAAAAATTTGAAAATAATAAATAAACCTTAACGTATTAATTTAGTTTGCTCTTCAAATTTTCCTAAATATAAAAACAAAAAGCCTATCAAGGACAAAATTAGTTTATACTAATTTAAGCTTTCACATATCTTTAATTATTTTAATTTTCTTTTACATTTCGTGATTAAAGAAACGTTTTGTGATTGAAGAAATAAATTGAAAATAAAAGGCCAAAAACACTCTTCTTGCAAAAGAAGAGAAATTCATGCATCCTTAAAAGGTGATCAGATCAGCTGAAAATTGTAGAATTTATCGTATCTGCAGACCTGTAAAAACGAAAACTTCGCTTCAATTCTCAAATATTCATACTGTTGAATAATGTAAAAAAGAAAACAACTATTTAATAAGTAAACTGACAGCAGAATTTCAAATATAAGAAAAGGAAAACCTACTAACAATGAAAAGCGAAGGAACCAAATTACGATAAAGTTTTAAGAAGGTTTATAGTAAGTACTAGTAAGGGTCTATAGTAAGTTCTAGTAAAGTAAGTATAAAGTAAGTACTTCAACTATCTGCAAATATCGCACATGATTGGGCAATTTTATAATTAATCGAGAACCAGGGTATACGAATAAAAATACCGTCTACTAAAAATATTAATCATAAGTTGGTTCATAGAATTTGGATAATTAATATCTGTTTATTAAATTTGTCGTTAACTGAGAAAAAGTAAGGTATTTATTTTAAAGCAAATTGTAAAAATACTAATCTACGTTTGATATGCAAATTACGAATTTAATAATGCTGTTTGTTCATACTAAGTTATAGTATATTATTTAAAGAACCGTAGGTTTTACAGTGCAATTATTCAAAGAATTGTTTCAGCAATATCTATCAAATTTCTTTTATTTAAATGAATTATCTTTAAACATTTGAAAAATTTATAATTTTGAAATGAAAATCTGATCACCAAAGTATAATACGTGAAGACTTTACCTATGTTTAGTAGAAAATATTTCGCTAAAAGCAAACTTGTAATGAAACTTTCTTTCAGAACGCTTCATGCAACAGGTAGTAAAAAACATCCCTAACTCTTCTTTTGCTTTCACTTGCAAGAGCGGAGCTTGAAAAGAACATTTCATCAGTTGGTGCAGAATCTACAAAATTCCGGATCAAATTACGATAAAAAGTACTGGCACTCAGGGTGCTGGTAAATCTATTTTTACTGAAACATGTTACGGAACAAAAATCTGATATATCGTAAGTTTTACAATAATAGTTACCGTAAAATCACTGAATCACTCTAATTAAATAAATATTACTGTAAAAATTACGGTATAGAATTTTACTGTAAAAATGAAATTTACGGATGATGCACCCTAAGTTCCGATATTTTATACCTTAATTTGATCCGAAATTTCTTATAATGTTGCAACCCTCTATTCAATACAATAAAGTTTCGTTTCTTACGAATTTTGTTAATCTTGCATATGAAGGAAAACTATTTATGTATTACTTATATATTTTAAATGTTTCTGGAAATAATGTGAATTCTTCATTTTTTAAGAATTGCTAAAATATATTTAATTAAGAACACTTTCAATATTTGTTAAAGGTAATAAATGAAATCTAAATTTTTCCTGGAAAAAAAAAGAGTAAGATTTTGATAAAATGAACAATCAAATATTGTCTTTTAATATGTTTCAAATTTTCAGGAAACCTTGGAACCTGGTGTAAAAACCATTTATTTGGTTACGTTTAATTTTAAGCATTGTATTTTTTTACTAATTATGAGGTAATAAGAACTATAATTAAAACCAGAATTCCCGTTAAGTCGGTACCATATGAACGAAAACCGTTACCATATGAAAGCTTTAAATAACGTACATTTTAGTTTTATTACCAAAAATATGTTTTTTTTAATCCGAAATGTGTATACAATACAGTACGGTACTTTTATCAGAATTGTTTTTCTTCTTCCAGAAACGAAGCGCATGCCAAAATGCTAATTTTACAAGAGTATACTGAAAACTATATGTCCATGTCTGGAAATTTTTTTTACGATTTAATTGTTTTTTAACTTTAAATTTAAAACACTAAACAGGTTTTCTGAAATAATTTCGTATTAGCCAAAAATGATATAATGTAGCTGAGCATATTGAAAAACTAAACGCTGCGTTTTAAAACAGATTTCAAACTGTACATTAGTTCCTCAGGCATTCAAAATTATTATTTTTTTGAAACTTAATTAAAATAATAAAAAATGTAGAAACCATTTTTAAGGAATAAAACTATTTTTAAGCATTTTAAATGTTTTGTAAAGATAAAAACACATTTCATTTTAAATTTCCAAAAATTCTTAATATCTAAAAAAATGTACGAAAAACATGCAATATATATTTCAGAATACTATAATATATAATATAGGAAGTTTAATACTTTAGTGTACATAAATACGCAATATCTGTAAAAATAATACGCGTTTAGCTTCCAAATAATTAAATAAATAACAAACGAAAATGATCAACGAAAATGAAATGAAATAAGATGGTCATTAAGATAAGGATATATCATTTTACATCCATTTTTTGTTCTTAAAATATCTCAGGCGGAGGAAAAAGAAAAAAAAAGATAAATATATAACTGCATCTGTTATTTTCTTCTAAGCTAATTTTTTTTAAATGCTGTTTTTGTTCCCGCTTAGAAAGGCTTTATCTTTTTCAGAATGACATTTTTTTTATTAACTTATCCGTGTGAAACACATAAGTTGTTTTTCTTCTTTTTTTTACGTCGGATTTTTTTTATTGAGGCCAAATGTTACGTTGTAGTATCACAATTAAGTATATTTGCGTCAAGTAAAGCAATATAAATTTCATTATAAGCATGTTACATTTCTAAAATTTAAAGTTAAGCCGTATATATTTACAGTTCTAATTGATTTATAATATGCAAAAAAAATTTTGCATAATATTTACAAATTTTCTAATTATATTTATAAATTTAAACTTGGTCATACAAATCGCATATGCTCCGGTTTTTTTTTTCGTATTTAGATATACAATTTAAAAATTCTAGATAAAATTCCGGTATAATGTATCAGCATTTTGGTTGCATCATCTGTAAAATCCATTGTTACTGTAAAATATTAAACCGTAATTTTTACAATAATATTAATTTGATTAGAGTGATTCAGTGATTTTATCGTAATTATTACTGTGAAAATTACGGTATAGCAAAGTTTTTGTTCGGTAACATGTTCCGATGAAAATGGATTTTACGGTAAAATGTACCGGTACCCTGAGTTCCGGTATTTTTTACCGTTATTTGATTCGGAGTTTTTTTTATAGTGCAGGCAAGAGCAAGATCATGACAATGGACTGTGTATATCCATTTTTATTAAGTTGTTTTCAATAATTGCTTTCGATTTTAAAAATTGTTTTCGTTTTTTCAGTAATTTTAATTTTATTTCCCTGTATTTTTCCCTACTTAAAGGTAGATATGAGTATAGTCATTGTAATAAGTGCCGAATTTTTCCGTAGTTTTTAATACCAGAATTCGAGCGGAAAATAATAGAAAGTAATAAATATGAGTATAGTCATTGTAATAAGTGCCGAATTTTTCCGTAGTTTTTAATACCAGAATTCAAGCGGAAAATAATAGAAAGTAATTCTCAATAATTAACTATTTCGGTTTCAACTATTGAAAACTTAAAATTCATGAATGACATGAAATATTGTATTATAGTCTAAAGTATATTGAACATTTTATTTCACAGTAATCAAATTTTATCGATTTAAATATAATTAGCTTTTTTAATTTTTAGAAACTATGCAAACTGTTTCTTAAATTGATTAAAAATTTTTGATAATCGCTACGAAACGAAACTTAAGAATAATACGGAAAAACATTAGAACTTATGTATACTCTAAAGAATATTTTAGTAATTCTGTTTAAGATGTTCCCACCACACAAGTTAAAGTCTAACATATACATTACATTAAACCTCATAAATACCTGCATAATTATGTTTACTGATTGCGTGCATTATTTTTCTCAACAGGTAAAAGAAAAAATTCTTTCAAAAGAAAAATGTTTAGTTCTTTCTCTGAATCGAATTTAAAAATGATTTGTAATTAGACAATGATTCCGCAAAACCGCCATTTAGTGAAATATTCTATTAAAAAACGTTTAGTTTTTTTATGAATTGAATTTGAAAATAATTTGAAACAAGGTAATGATTCCAAAACATCGCTACTCATGGAAATATTCTATTAAAAAAATGCTTCGTTCTTTTTCTTAATGAAAAATAATTTCAAGCTAGGAAACGTTTCCGATAAACTACCATTTATGGAAATATTTTGACTAAAACTATTTCTTTCCTTTTCTGAATTGAATTTGAAAAACGATTTGAAATTAGAAAACGATTTGAAATTAGAAAACTATTTCGAAAAGCCGCTGTTTATCGACACATTTTATTAAAAATTCGTTCTTTCTCTGACTTAAATTTGGAAAACGATTTGAAATTAGAAAACAATTCTATTCATTCCAAACGATTATATTAATTCGATTCATTTATAGAAACACTTCATCGAAAAATGTTTTATTCTCATTTCAAAAATAACCTTTTCATTCTAAGTAAATAAGACGTATAAAGACATTTTTGGGTGTTTATTAGTTGTGCAAAATTTTAAATACATTTCCAGTTGAAAATACGTCACTGCGCTTTTTATTCTATACTTTAACACAGTGATTCTCAACCACTGTGCCGCGGCACTTTTGTGTGCCGCCAAATATTAGAAATGATACAATAAAAATTATAATGTTTTTTTTAATTATGAGTAAAGTTTAAATTGTTTATGACACCCAATTGTAAGAGCTAATCATTAAAGTAAGCTATGCAATTAATAAACAAATTAACAAAGGATAACTAGAAAAAATAATATATAAAAAACAAATTAACAAAGGATAACTAACAAAATTTTAGCTAACAAAATTTTAGCTAACAATTAATAATTAGCAAAAAAAAACTAGTTAACAAGAAAATCACCAAAAAAATAACAGTCAATAATTATAGAAAACAAGCTAACAATTAATAACTAGCAAAAAAATAAATAACTATTACTAACTAATAAAAAATTGGTCGAAAGAAATAATTAATCCCTTNATAAAGATCGATATTGTTTCAATAGACGTTGCTTGTTATATTAATATTGATATATTGCAAATGGTTGCGTCGGCGATAGTAGCAATCATAAAACGGCGCTGCTTTGTTCCAAAATAACCATTCTCTAAAAATATTTTCGTATTTAGATTATTGTTCACGTTAATTTTGATCTTTTAATGTGAGGATACAACTGTGAGTTTTACAGCATTATCGAAAAGGCAAACCGGTTGTTCATGGCAACATCTTTAAAACATTTTTCAAAAAAAAAAAGGAAGAAAACGAAGTTTGATTCAACAAAAATATTGTTTAATATTTACAGCATTAGTGAAAATACAACATTTATCTGAAAAAGAAAAAGCTCGATTCAACAAAAATATAACTTAATATTTAGAACAATACGGAGAAGGCAAACTAGTTGTTCATCGCGAAATCTTTTAAAACATTTTTTTTCACAAAAAGAAAAGGGAAAAAAAGCTCGATTCAACAAAAATATAATTTAATATTTTAAGAACTCGCTTTGGTCTCCGATTTTGTAGCTTACAAAGACATTTATAAAGCAATTAAGTTGTATCGCTAATTTAAATGAATTTTTTCAAATGTTTTCCGTATCTTACGTAAATATAGTCTCAGCATAAAATATTTGCAAACCATTGCTTCTGCAAATCCATTTTTTTAGAAGTAGGATCGATTTTGAATGAATTTTTACTTTTACCAGACGTATAGTTACTTAGAATAATTTCCAAAACTAGAACTCTAGCTTCGATTAACTGAGCTTGCTAGTAGAACTTATTTTTAACTCGCATATTATTATTATTGTTTTAATTTAGACACAATTTGTGAGCCACAAATCACAGGCATATACATAACTAGTATATTTTTAAAAAAATTAACGAAATTTATGTAAATGCTTTGCAATGGTAAAATATTTGTAATTAATTATTTTAATTTTATCTCTATTAAATTATAATGTTATCTAGTTAGCATTATATGAGTTTTTAATTTTATTTAAAGAATGAGTGCATGTTCGTCACAAATATAACATGACAGAAAAAACAAAATAGGAAAGTTTCCTTTTTTCCGCTTGTTTTTTCATTATAACTGGTAGATTTTATATAAGTTCGTAAAATGAAGAAAATTGTTTTGCTATTGATCATTGGAATTGAACTTGATTTGGTTTAGGAAATTTTAACGGTGCAAATAAATAATCTGCCAGGCTTCTAATAAAATGGCTATTTCGGAACTGGAACATATGGTTCATTTTCTATCTAGCACAACGATTTTATATCCACCATTACCTAAAATTTAGAAAATATTACAAACTAAGATCAGTTTTTAGGCCTATCAAACTAAGCACTATATAGATTCAGAACTGAAATTTTGTGGTTAAGGGGCTTATCAAAATGTTATTCTGTGAGAAAAAATTTATCTCGATTTCAACAGTCATTAACTAGTGTCAAAGAATTTTTTTTTTTCAAATTTTGCATTGATAATGATCGAAAGTCCAGCACGAAAATGCTGGCTATTTTTAAATTTCTAAATATAGTGACTGTTTAAATCTATTTTCTTTGTATAAGCTACTTTATTACTGTTTAAGGCAAGGGTATAAAATTATTGAAAGATTTTAAGACATTCAATAAATGACTATCAAGCAATAGTATACATTTTTTTAAAATTTTAGTGCATCAAAAACACTTTATTCTGCCATGCATATTTCGAGTTAATTCGGATAAAATACATAAAATTTAAGAAAATATAAAAACAGTATTATAATTTTTAAACGTTTTTTGCAATAAAATATTTAATTATAATAATTTCATTTAATTATAGTTCTACCAAACTTAGGTAATATAGTAATTTAGAACATAAAATTTAATGACATAAATAAGGCTAATCCTATTAGTGGCTAAAAAATGTAAGCTAAAAATACTCATTGAGTATATTAAGCTATAATGTAGTTAAATTATACTGTAGTTCAACTGTTTTATGATTATGAGTCTACTCTATTTTAGTCTAAATGTATTGTAGCTGAACCACGTTATTGTGCAACTATAAACCTACTTTTACACAGTGATGCAACTATTAGCCATAGTCTAATTATATTATTTAACTATATTGTAGGCGATTTGTATAATTTCAACACACATTTTTGTTTAACTATATTTATGGCACACACATACTTCAACTGTAAAAGTGCCATACGATTGATGAATTTTGTTTTAAATAATTAACAGCATAATTAGCATGTTTAAAAAAAATTTTTGATATATAATCAAATACCATCTACACGATGTATTTCTACTTAAGCACTTCATAGCATAATTAGTATATTTATTTAATTTTAAATTTATAAAGATGTGTGTAGCATCAATTAATTTTTTTTTAAACAATCAACAATGTAATTAGATAGTAAGTAGTAAATACTTGTTTAATAAATTTATATTTATAAATACATATTTACATATATTTTGATGTGCAATAAATGATAATTTTTGTTTAAGTAATTAACAAATTAATTAAGTAATGGCCTGTTTAATAAATTTCAAATATATATTTCTTAACACACCCAATGTAATATTTAGCAGATACTTACTATAGCTGTTTAAGTTCAATACTCATGCTTAATTTCATTATAAATAATTAACAATATACTAACATGTTAAGTTAATTTTAAAATTAATAATAAACAACATCTGTTTCCTGTTGAAATTGCATGGAGCACTCACAAGCAACTGGTGCCTGTTAAAAGCCGACATGCCCTAATGTCCACCTATTGTCATGATATATAAGTCAATTCTCGAACCCCGAGGCAAGCTCTACCAATGAAAAGTGATGTAAGAATGACGTCATATGCGTGGACTGTTGGGGGAGATTTTAATTTATGTGACGTCATTCATATATCGCTTTCACTGAAAGAACTTATAAAGGGGGTCGGAGAATTTAGTTAATAGAAAGTGTCTGAATAATTTTGTCGCCTTGCTATAACTTAGATATCGTGCAATTGTAGTTTAATTAAGGGAATATATTCAATTCTAATTTAATTCAGCCAAATTGACTTTCTAAACAGTATAAGAAATTGAATTAAACACTTAATTATTTTATGAAATAAAAAATATTCATTTCAAGATATTCAGTGCAAATTCTAGAGTATTAAAAAACTATGGATAGATATTTTATTAAAGGAAAACATTAAAAATTGGTTTCAAAATTGGCAAAACTTCAAGGCTATCGCAGTAGAATTGTTTGTTACCCACCGAATACTTTATGCTTATTATAGTATTAAGGAATAAAATTTGAAAATTTAAAAAAAGTGCCCTAAGATCTAAATTTTATAAAATCATTTTTTTAAGTTGATAAATAAACAAATTAATTATCAAAGCTTTTTCCTAAATACTTTACTGAACTACATTTCTACAAAATAACGCGTAGTAAAAGCAATTATGGGCTATAATTAATCAAGGCCACTAAAATGTAAGGTGATGCAAACATTTAAGCTTTTTACTAATATTTTTTACTTCATTTTTTTTTATTTTCTTTTTTATTTATGTTCTTTTTTTTTGAAAAAAAATGAAAGATTTTCTTAAATTTTAGTAATACGAGAAAATACATATTTAAATAAAAGTCACTTGTTACATACTTTTGGAAATATTGCATCAAATTACATCAAAATTTTGATCATATTTCATGCAACTTTAATATGAAGCTAAGGTGAACTATATTATAATGCTTCTTAAACTCGATTACGATATAATAAAGTTCAACTTGAGATTAACTTGGTTACTCATTACTAAGGTTGTCGTAATTTAAACTAAAACTGTATACTGTTTTCACTATCTTTCGAATAAAATAGTTGCAACCCGATAAAATATCAGCTGTTTATTTAGTATAGAATTTAACACAAAATAAATCTGAATAAAAGGTTGTGATTATTATAATAAAAAATAACTTGTTCATTTTATGCAGAACTTTCTTTTAAAATAATGTAAAATAAAATGTATAATATCAAATGCAATCAAAAAGTTAATTTAACGTACTACATCATGTGTTTAAAAGAAAATAAAAGCAGAAGAATACATGCTTATGTTTCTGTTAAAACTGAAATAAAAACATCGTTAAGTCACAGTTTAAACATTTTTTCGTTAAATCATCTTTTTCAACGAACGAATTATATAATAAATATTTATGATGAATTTTTAATATCACATTTTACGTTATAAAAATAATATTCAACTACATATTTGTGAGAAATTGTAAAGCTTTAAGATGATATTGCACTTGGCCTAAATTGCGTATACCTCTATAGTGAAATTTTATTTTTTCATTTTAAAATTGAAAACACTCTTTAAAAAAATATCTATTTTTTAATTTTCTAATATAATGTATTTAAATCACGTAAAACTAAAAAAAAATGTCAAAATAAGCTAAATGCCTCTAACGCTTGTTTATTTTCCCAACGGAACATTTGTAAATAAATTATATGAATTAAAGCGTACCATTTACCCTAACACGCCACCCATCTTTAAAATCTCATAATAATCTTTAAATCATTGATAAAAAGTTATAAATTTAAGTATTGAAAGCAAATTAGTTAGAAAAACGAAAACTATTCTCGATTCAAATAAAATTCAACCAAACAAAATTCACGATTATTAGCTACGGCACTATAAATTTGCTCTCCAAAATTCAAGCAAATCAGTTTAAGTAAAAAAATTGCTGAATAAGTTTCAGGTACAAATAAAAAAAAAAATTTCTTTTTCTTTTTTTTTCTTTACTTACGCAATATTTTGATATATTGTGAATACTAACTTCTATATTAAAGTTTATCGCGTTTATCAAAGTCTTTGCTTCCAAGATATCGGTGATTGTGACTTGTCTTAAAATAACAGGTTATTTTATCAAAATAGTAAAAAGTGGTAGTGAAGATCATTTCTTTATGAACATTTATCTTAGTAAAATTAAGTCACTCGTATGATCTAAATTATTTTAATATGGAAATCCACATTTATCCTAGATAATTTTATTACTTAAACGGACGAAAATATCAATTTAGTTTAAACTTAAACGTAACATTTTCTATGATTTTTAAGATTAAAAATTATGATGTTAATTTTATGTTGACTTTTAACTTGAATTCGATGAATGAATAATGAAATGATTTAGCATAGAGATTGTAAAATATTAAAAAAAATTAGACGTTTAGCATTAAAATGATTTATCAGTATAGTAGAAATTATCTGAATTTATTTAAGGTACCTCTTTTATAAATCAACTCTCAAAACTATTGATTCTGTTGCGTCTACGTGAACGATATTCTTTTTTTAAATTTTTTTATTTTTTTATAAGAGTATTAATCGCTTCAACGATTATCAAATAATTAAATGCAATAACTTTGAAAGATTCATTCTTAGCTACTGCAGAATAGGCATGCACCCAATATTTAATGATGAACAGATGCTTCAAATTTATTTATGAAATTAATATCTTTCTTTTAACAAAATAAAAACACTTAGTTTAACATACCAGCAAACAATGTGGACTTCTTTGAGAGAAGGTTCAGCGAGAAAAATCATCGTCTATTTCTTCATCAGGGATGAGCTCCTCTCTGTGGACTTTCCCGGATCCGGTAGACGACGCGCTCCCGGATCTCCGGTAGCCATCCGGACAGACAGACGAACCGTGGGCGGCCATGTTGGTGGAAGCATCGATCTCCAACGGCGAACCCACAGAAACGCCTCCTACACCACCTCATCCCGTCTTTTGGCAAAGAGCCAAGTTGCCATGGTAACTCCTCCCTCTTTTCCTATTCCACAGGTTATCTTGTTCTCTTCCTTCGGGAGGCACGCACCCTCCCCACTTCTGTCGGGGAGCAGGAGAAGGAAGAAAAGGAAAAAAAAGAAAAAATAAGAGAGAAGGAATTTTCGAACGCTTGGGGTTCTCCAACATTCGGGAAAAGCACACCTTTACACGCATCTTGTCATTTAAATACCCTACATAATCGATCCCAATATCACTTACGTATTCTCCCAAAGTACAGTATGCCTCCCCATTCCCTTGCCGGATCGTCTGCTACTTCCGGTGACTCTCCCCCCCCCTCCTTCATTGATGGGGGACGGAGAAAATTAGGTTTGCCACACATATGACTATTGTATACATTTTTGAGCTCCTTTCGATTGCCTAGCTTGAGGTGGAGTGGTAAAAGGAAAAAAAAAAGTTCTAGAAAGAAACTTACTAGCTATTAAATGGCGCTTGCTCGAAATAGATAAGGGGCATAAAGCTATGGTACGACCATTTTGGGGGTATTTTGAATGCTAGAAAGTGCAAGAAATAGCAGAGGTAGGCTGTAGTTCGACGAAATCACAGTGCATACATTTAGAGCCCATCTTAACTTTCAACCTTTTCTTAGTGCTTTCCCTCCCAAGTTCATGCTAAAGTGCGGGTATTTTTTGCCCCCCGTTTTCACAACCGCAATGACAATTCTGAAACCTTTATGTCCTTTTTTATGTCTTTCACTGCATTTTAAGTGAGACACGTACACAAGACGGAAAAGTAATATGGTGTCTTGCAAATAGCTGTTTTCAATTTCATGTTACTTTGGTATAGATATTTCGTTGGCAATTTTCCATTAGCTTAGAGTTTTAGTGTCGGTCCCGGTAAATAAAAGATTGCCTCGTAAATGAAGAAGTGAGGGAAAAATTTCGGTGTTTTTGTTTAATTCGCTGTCTGTTTCGGGGAGTAAGACTTTGAATAAAATTTTCAGGGGAAAAAAAATTAAATAGTGGGTTACCGCAGAGTTCAAACGTGCAAAACACTTATACTCGTCTAAAAAATTTAAATTTAACTGTTATGACCGAAGTAAATGGTGTATGTTTAGCTCTTGTAATTACTATATTTTGTTGAGATGAGTTCAAATTGACTGCACTTTAGTTTCAAAACCGAGTTACTAAAAAATATATATTGAGGCGGTTTTTTTAATCCATTGTTTGGTTGAGTTCTTTAAATTTTTAAGTACAGACAGTGCTCTTAATAAGATGTGGGTAATTCGGTTGCCTTTTCTACTATATTTAAACTATGAGTAATGCAATTATTTTGGCTAAAATCGACAGAAATGAGGCAATATAATGATAAGACACATTTTTTTTTGGTTAAGGAAAACATTAAGATTTTTAACCAGATAAAAAGAGGTTTTTATTTAGAGTGATTTATGTAAACTTCATAAGTACCTATCATTAAAAAATACAAAGAAACGATTTATTCAAAAATGTGACTATATTAAAGACATGGAACATCAGTATATTGCTCAAAGCTCTTCATAATTTTCATATTGCGTCCTTTCAGGATAAATTTAACAAAATAACTATTTGATAATTTTTTTACAGTTGATATAAAGCACTCTTAAACAATGGGGTGAAAGGTTTTAAAGTACTGAGAAAGTACCTGAATGGGCCTAAATAAATATCTAATTAGACCGAAGAAAATTTCAGAAAAGCAGATACAGGAAAAAATTCTGTCAGTTAAAAAGCTTTGATCCTTTTTTTTCTGTTGGCAAAAAAATATTCCCGATTAAATAAATTTTTTCATCAATTTAAAATTTTCCAATGATTTCCTTTTTAAAATCATTTCGTTTTGAAAAGTTTACCTTCCCCCTGAAAAAATGCTTCAGAAGTTGAGAACGTTTGGATAGAAAATTCAAATTCATTTTTCTTTTAAAAATAAAAATTGAAAACCCAAAATGGAATCAAATCTTCTGAAATCGTCTCATATGTTTAATTTGTGTGCCAACGCCTCTCTGTTAGGTGCATATTGACTGCAGTTAAAACAGAATTAAAGGCATTCAACAGCTTAAAATGAGAGTTTGATTTCACAAGAATCAAAGTTGGAGAAAAAAAACGAGTTTTTAATTTTCGATAAAAATGAAAATATTATGCTTCATTTAAAATAATTTTTATAAAAGTATACAAACTTCACTTTTACTTTAGAATTTTTCGCTATTGTAATTAAAAAAATATTTTCATAATTGAGTTGAGAAAACTAATTTTTAATTGCCGGAAGCAAATTAAAGTAAAATATCGAAAGTATTCATGCATAATTACATGCACAGATAAAATAACATGCATGATTGAAAGAATCTCTATTATACAAACAGTTATAAGTTAAATAAAATGACTGTTAAATAACTAACTTATGTATCATTGAATATATTATCTCAACTGATTATACGAGATTACTGAGATCATTACTGTTGGTAAAAAGTAGTGTATAAATATAAAGTGGTACAACTGGAGTACTTTTAATTTATTTTAAATTAAGTTAAATTAAAACAAAAAAAGGCAAATAATTATCACTCCTTCCCGCATTTTTATTCAATCCACTGAGGATATTTTCCTTTTCCTTCGTAATAACAGCAAAAAATAGGTATTTTATTTCTAAAAAGGAACACTCATAAAATTGTTTTTATAACGCGTTTGAAATATTTCAACTGGGCATTGATAATTAAACTTAATTACTACAAAAATCGCTAACTAATTAAATATCATCAATAAACCCAATCAAATTTCTTGATGGTCCCATCAAATCATTTTGATGGTTTATGTTGGTTTCAGTGCCATTTATGATGGTCCAGCATCATTTGATGGTCACCATCAGCCAATATTCTCCATTATGCGTGCATAGTTTTTGATATTTTGATAATTAAACTTAATTACTACAAAAATCGCTAATTAATTAAATATCATCAATAAATCCAATCAAAATTCTTGATGGTCCCATCAAATCATTTTGATGGTTTATGTTGGTTTCAGTGCTATTTATGATGGTCCGGCATCATTTGATGGTCACCATCAGCCAATATTTTCCCTTATGCGTGCGTGATTTTTGATATTCCTGCAAACTTCCATCATTTTGTGATGGAAAATGCTACTTTAATACTATGATGGTTAACCATCAAGACAAGTTTGATTCTCATGGACCAGCAATCCAAGATGAACCAACGTTTGATTTCTGAGAAACTATGATGGAAATTTTTGATGGTTTAACATGAATGAACCATCAAAACAAGTTGCTATTCTTGTGTTGGACCATCATAAATCAGTCCGAATTCCTACATTGATGATGGTTACTTACGCTTGTTGCCTTCAAATATATAATGGTTCATGATGGAATTATTGATGGTTACCATCAAGACTATGTTGATCCATCAATGAAAAATCATTAAAAAGTTTGACTTAGGAAAAAAAATTGTTAAATTAAAATTATTACACAAAAACATTTGGAAATTTTTAAAAGATTCAATAAATTTATAATCTTATATATCATTTATGATCTAATATATCAATTATAATCTAATATTAATTATTTAATAAATTATCGAACAATCTTCATAGCTTATACATTAAACCATTGGAAAGAATTATTATTTTAAGGCTAAGTGTCACGATTTGAGTTTTCTTTATTTATTTTAATTAAAGTTAGATTTTAAAAAAATATTGTTTTGACCACTCTTTTCCTGTAATTTGTGTATCATTAAATAATTAAATACATAAATAAATTAAATAATTAAAATAAATACATGAAAGTATTTAAGTGAAATGTTTATCATATTTTGTTCAACATAATTTTTGACACATGCTTTTTTTAATTAATTTAGTACCGCTGAGATATAATCCTTGCCTCATCACCATAAATGTTGTTTTGGGTTTGAATTAATTAAATGATTTATTTTCTTTTTTTAACTATCGTAAAATAAAGGAATTTTTATTTATAAAAATGTGAACTCTTGAAATTGTTTTTATAGTTCGTTTGAAGTAATTTCAACAGGGTATTAAAAGGCGAACTTAAGTAATAAACGAACTATTAATTAAATTCTAATTAATGAAATAAATTGTAAAACGAAACTTTTAAATAAAATTTCAAATAAACTTCAAGACAATTTAGTATGTTTAACAAAATAATATTCAATTAATTTATTTATTATCAAATATATTATTTACATTTGTTAGTAAATAGTTAAATAATTAATACTGACATTAANTCAAAAAAGCAGATACAGGAAAAAATTCTGTCAGTTTTTAAAAGCTTTGATCCTTTTTTTTTCTGTTGGCAAAAAAATATTCCCGGTTAAATAAATTTTTTCATCAATTTAAAATTTTCCAATGATTTCCTTTTTAAAATCATTTCGTTTTGAAAAGTTTACCTTCCCCCTGAAAAAATGCTTCAGAAGTTGAGAACGTTTGGATAGAAAATTCAAATTCATTTTTCTTTTTAAAATAAAAATTGAAAACCCAAAATGGAATCAAATCTTCTGAAATCGTTCCATATGTTTAATTTGTGTGCCAACGCCTCTCTGTTAGGTGCATATTGAGTGCAGTTAAAACAGAATTAAAGGCATTCAACAGCATAAAATGAGAGTTTGATTTCATAAGAATAAAAGTTGGAAGAAAAAAACGAGAGTTTTTAATTTTCGATAAAAATTAAAATATTATGCTTCATTTAAAATCATTTTTATAAAAGTATACAAACTTCAATTTGACTTTAGAATTTTTCGCTATTGTAATTAAAAAAATATTTTCATAATTGAGTTTTTTTTATCAAGATTGAAAACTAATTTTTAACTGCCGGAAGCAAATTAAAGTAAAAAATCGAAAATATTCATGCATAATTACATGCACAGATAAAATAACATGCATGATTGAAAGAATCTCTATTATACAAATAGTTATAAGTTAAATAAAATGACTGTTAAATAACTAACTTATGTATAATAGAATATATTATCTCAACTGATTATTCGAGATTAAATAAATAAATTATTTTAATAAGTAAATGAACAATCATTACTGTTGGTAAAAAGTAGTGTATAAATATGAAGTGGTACAACTGGAGTTTTTTTTAATTTATTTTAAATTAAGTCAAATTGAAACAAAAAAAAGGCAAATAATTCTCACTCGTTCCCCCATTTTTATTCAATCCACGGAGGACATTTTCCTTATCTTTCGTAATAACAGTAAAAAACTGATATTTTAATTTCTAAAAAAAAAAATTATAAAATTGTTTTTATAACGCGTTTGAAATACTTGAACTGGGTATTGCTAATTAAACTACAAAAATCACTAATTAATTAAATATCATTAACAAACCCAAGTCAAAATTCTTGATGGTTTCATCAAATCATTTTAATGGTTTATGTTGGTTTCAGTGCTATTCATGATGATCCAACATCATTTGATGGTCACTATATTTTCCATTATGTGTGCATGGTTTTTGATATGCCAGAAAGCTTCCATCATTTTATAATGGAAAATGCTACTTTAATGCTATGATGGTTAACCATCAAGAGAAATTTGATTATCATAGAGCAACAATCCATGATTTTTCCATCTATGCATTACTATGATGGTTTAATAGGAATTCTTGTTGCTTCTTAGGAATATACCATCTAAACAAACTTTTTTTATATTGGCCATTCATAAGTCAGTCCGAATTCCTATATTGGGATGATGGTTGTTCATGATCGTTCCAACATGTGATGTCTAAGAAACTATGATGGAAATTTCTGATGGTTTAACATGAATAAACCATCAAAAAAAGTTGCTATTCTTATGTTGGACCTTCATAAATCAGTCATAAATCCTACATTGGGATGATGGTTACTTATGTTGGTTACCATCAAAAATATAATGGTTCATGATGGAATTAATGATGGTTACCATCAAGATTATGTTGGTCCATCAATGGAAAACCATCAAAAATTTTGACTTGGGAAAAAAAGTTATGAAATAAAATTATTACACAAAAGTATTTGGAAACTTTAAAAGATTCAATACATTTATACTCTAATATATCATTTATAATCTAATATTAATTATTTAGTAAATTATTAAACAATCTTCATAGCTGATACATTACACCGCTTTAAATAATTATTGTTTTAAGGCTATGTGTCACTATTTGAGTTTTATTTATTTATTTTAATTAAAGTTAGATTTCAAAAATTTTTTGTTTTGACCACTCTTTCCCTGTTATTTGTGTATCATTATATAATTAACTACATAAATACATCAAATAGTTAAATTAAATACATAAATACATTAAATAATGAAATTAAATACATGAAAGTATTTAGGTGAAATGTTTATCATGTTTTGTTCAATATAGTTTTTGACACATGCTTTTTTTAATTAATTTAGTACCGCTAAGATCCTTGCCACATCACCATAAAGGTTGTTTCGGGTTTGAATTAATTAAATGATTTATATTAATTTTTTAATTATCGTAACATAAAGGAATTTTTATTTATAAATTGTGAACTCTTAAAATTTTTTTTGTAGTTCGTTTGAAATAATTTCAACAGGGTGTTAATAGGCGAACTTAAGTAATAAGCAATCGATTAATTAAATTCTAATTGATGGATTTTATGTAATGAAATAAATTATAAAACAAAGCTTTTAAATAAACTTCAATACAAATAAGTAAATTTAACAAAATTATATTCAATTAATTTATTTATTATCGAATATATTATTTACATTTGTTAGTAAATAGCGAATTAATTAATTACTGACATAAATTGTAAAGCAATACTTATATTACACTATTGGTAAGAAACATTGCATAAATGTGAAGTTACCAGGTTATACCTGATTTATTTTAATTAAAGTTAAACTTAGAAATTATTATTATTTATTAAACTTTTTCTTTTTGATTATTCCGAATTTTTGATTATTCCTGAGCAAATTTTGGCAGTTTTTTTTACCTCAATACATTAAGATGTCGCTTAAGTGAAACGTATTTTACAGTAATGAAATGTGACTTTTATGACAATTTCTAAATACTTTTGTTCAACTAAGTTTACGAGTTACACGCAGCTGAAAATATAAATACTTAAAATTGTTTTTATGATTCCTTTGAAGTAATTTTAACCGGACGTTACTAGGTGAACTTAAATAAGCAAAAAGCTAATTAATTTTTAATTAATGAATTTTTAATAATAAAATAAATTATAAAACAAAAGTATTAAATAAAAATTTAAATAAACTAACAAGCAAATTATAACTAAGTTAAACAAAAGTAATATTCAATTAATTTATTTTTTATCGATCATATTATTTATATTATTAAATTTTCACTGAAAAAAATTATAAAACAATCTATCGCTAAAATAATACATTATTTTTAAGAAACATTGCAGAAATGTAAATTGACCTCAGCATACTTAATTTATTTTAAATAAACTTAAACTTTGAAAAAATATTATTTTCAATCTTTTTTTGATTATTTCAAATCCCTGAGCAAATTTTGGTAGTTTTGATACCTAAATATATTACGATGTAATTTGAGTGAAACGTTTATCTTTTTTTTTTTCAATATAATTTTTATGACACTTTCTTTTAAATATTTCCATGCAGCTGAGTTTGCATCCATACCTCATAACCATAAATGATGTTTCGGGTTTCAGTTTTGCCATTTAAATGATTTAAACATATTTCATCATTAAAGTAATAACAGGGTGTTCTAAATTATAAAAACGTAAACTCATAAAAATGTTCTTAAAACTCATCGAAATAATTTAAACTGGGAATTGCTACAAGTACGAAATTAACTGTTAGTTGCGCTATCTGCTCCCATTATTTTTTTAGTGTCATAACTTTTAATTTGGGGAGGGGAGAAAGTTTACTCATTATTAAATTTAAATTACTACGACTTTTTAAAGTTATAAATTGAATTTTTAAAAAAAATTTTTTATAGCAAGTTATGTCAAACATTTATATAAAACTACTGGCATTTAAAACTTTTTTATAAGATGTATAAATATTCTACATTAAATTATAACTCTATTATGTGAAATACTTCTATGAAGCTAGTAGTATTAACGGTTAAATAACTGTACTGTACGGTAATGACATTTCTGGTAAAAGTAAGCGTAATTTTGGTTAATAAAACCAAAATATACGGTATTTAAACCATTCATTTGGTAATAATGTCGTTCATATGTTATGGTTTACCTAGAGTTCTGGTCTTTTAAAATATAGTTATTATTACCACATTTTTAGTAAAAAATACAAAATCTAAAAATAATTTTAGTCAAATAAATGATTTTTATACCATGCTCTAAGGTAACATGATAAATTTTTCCCATTTACGAAATTTTACTGCATATAATAAAGTCGTGTTTTTTTGTTGTTAATTTTACCAAAATTATTACCAAGAGCTTCGGTTAAAATTACTGAGCTTTTTAAGTGTTTCTGTAGAGCTCAAACCACAGTAAATTTTAACACAATCAAGTTGATTTTACCATGCTTTTTTGTTGCGTATTTATTAGTTAATATTGAAATAAAGAATTTGTTTGAAAAATTTGTTCGTAAATACATTGCAAACTGATTTAACACTGCTGCATGTCTTGCTTTGTTTTAAAACTCATTTAATTCGTTGTTTTCTAGTTGTTATTCTTACATTGTGTTCTTTTATCATTTAATGCTTTACAGTTTAAACGATATGTTAAAAAATCGAACTATGATTTTCTTAACGGAAATCTTAATATATCCAAATTATAAAAATTACATATTATTTTACATAAAAGGATATTACATTCCGTGCATTTTGAAACATATTTTACAGCAAACGATAAAATATTTTTTAGATTGAAGTTTTACTACAAATTTCTCTATTTAAAGATAAATTTTTTTAAATGAAATAGTTTAGAATAAAATTTAAGTGTATGTAGTAAGAATTTCATTTTTTGATAATTTCGTTGAGATTAATGAAAAGACGTAAAACATATTTCTTTTTTCTTTTTCAGCGCCTTGTGGCAAAATCTTTCTATTTAAAGCTATGCCTTTAAAAACTTTTTTCCATGGACTTACTTTTATTTTTTAGAAGCATTTATTGTTTTCTTTTGAGTTTGTTTAAAATAATACTATAGTAATAATGTTTGAAATAGATGTTTCATGAACATTACAAGATTACTAACCAGTTTATGATCATTAACAAGTTTTAAAAATTTGACAGCATGTTATTGTTTTTAAAAATTAATACGCTTTAATATTTTAAAAACATTAATTTTAAACTATTTATGCGTTTAAATTTTATTTATTTTTAAGTAATCCTAGGCTTTAAAATATCTCTCTCTTCTAATAAAATATTTACCAAATAAGAGCAGTAATTTTACCTCAAGAGCTGCTCATTCAAATCTTTACTTGACCAAGTTTCAATTAAAGGTAGTGTTTTTAAATTTACTTTTAATATGATTATGGAAATTCATTTACAGTTTGATTACCCAAATAACATATTCCAGATACCGCTTACAAAGTTCAGAAATTCAGTTTAATGTCTACCGAATTTAATTAGCGATACTATCTATTAAGAAGGCGGCTACAAACACAAACTTTATTTTTAACCGCGTCGTCTTTGAAAATTAAGTGGTTTATTTTGAAATTCATTTTAAAAAGTAGTTTTTGTAACTTATTTTGTTAATTACAGAGGATCAATTACATATCTTAACTAAACTTTAAATTAACAGGAAAACATTATTAAGGGTAGCATAAAATCATATATAACCATATTTTACCTTACCACTAAGCTATAAACATGTAATTCAATTTTTAGGTAAGGCTCGCAATTCGCTTACTTATATTTTTTCTCATTCCTTGCTGCAGAATGTTGCGCGAGGTGTGTCAATTAAGAGATTTACCGCAAACCCTTATCTCCAAATTGAAAGCAGCGGTGACTCAGGAGATAGAGCATTCGCTTCTTGATGAGAATGCCCAGGTTCAAATCTCAGTGGTAGTTGGTTAATACGAATTCTCCTCCCGGCTTGCGCTGATCACAATGCTGACGGAAGAATTTTTCAATGGTAGATGGATCATGGGTTAGAATCTCCTTGCCACCGGGCTAATCGGGAGAGATTTTCGTGGTTTTCCTCTCAATGCATCGCAAATGTTGGTTAGTTCCATCAAATAATTCTCCACGAAGGCCATTTGTCCCAATGCTTGAACCAGGAGTTTCCTTTTCTTCTGGGATGGGTTTAAAATTGCAAAGCTAAGGAATCGAACATTGATAATCGTGAACTCTAACTTGGGTCGGTTGTCCAGCGCCTGAAATAAAAAAAAGTTGTATGAAATGAAAAAAAAAAACCATTGGATTCAAGTCTGGTGAATAACGTGGCTTTCTTGCACTGTGAGAAAGTCAGAAAAATATGACTTGAACTATCCTTGAGTGTCTTTAGTTTTCTTTAGTTGGATTTGAGGCCTGATGAAACATCCAATTGTGTTTTACAAAAGACATTTGTAACCATGAGACCATCGTAGATATATCCGTGATAAAACTATATGGTTTCGAACTCTATCAAAACTATTTCTTGTCACCCTATAATTAATAGGTAATACCATATAATTTCAAAATTGAAGGCATGTTACCGGAGTCTTTAGGCACGTAATTATTTTAGTACCTGGTAATCCTGTTGTTAGATTAAAAAGTAATAGAATCCTTTTGGCTGTGGTATACATAAAAAGCTTATTATAAAACAATGACAATTCACAAGCGCTTCAAAGAGAAAAACAAATGGTTGAAAATCTATGATTCACTTAGTTGGTCGTTTCTCGTTTGACCACACTTTTAATTTCCTTTATCTTCCAGGTTTGAATCCCTAGGGATGATTTGTTAAATAGCATGCTGCATCCAGTTTTCGTAGATAGCTGTGCTAACGTAAAGTATTCGAAGTGGTAAGTGGATTAAATGTTTGAATCCCTTTTCGCTCCATGCCAAGATTTTGTGGTTTTTCTGTCATCATGATAGTTGGCCAATGTGGGCCAATGCCTTACTCTGAAGATTTCTCCATAACGACTGGTGTTTTCTTTAAATTTAACAGAATTGCTGGTTATTTTCACAAAAAAAAACTTTAAAGAAGAGAGGTGAATTTATTCAAATGCTTGATCAAGTAACTTTCTTGTCATCTGAGTTAGGACCAAAATTACAAGATAACGAAGAGGAAACACAAAACGAAATATGGCTCAGATCTTTAACGTTGGTATGAAGTTATTATATGAAAAATTCAAACTAAGCGATAGTTATCTATTATTTTAATTTCAGAACTTTTATAGAAATTTTGGTTAGTTTTTTTTTCTTTCAGAATTTGATTACAAGCTTGGAGGCTGTACCAACAATTTTTGTCTTTTTTTCAACGATGGAAAAAGATCAAAAATATAGTTTTATTCTTAATGATGCCATTTAGCAGGAAAAGGATGTCCCGAAAATTTCTCTGACAGAATCGCTAAAAATGCACAATCAAAAAAATTGGTTTAGCTTTGAACCACAATATCGGTATTTCAAACCATAGTATCGTGCAAATATGCTATAGCGTAAATCAATGCCATGACTCTTCTCGAAGACTAATACAACCTGTCCCGCAAAATGCAAAGAAAGAATGATTCCAAATGATATTATCAATATTTCAAAAAGGACATTTAAATAGAAAGGGTCTCTGTTAATTTACATAATGTCTGTAAGTATTATTTATTTGTTAGGAAAAAAAATATATCATTATATGAAGCACTTACACTCCCATACCTCTGATAACCAAAATTAGCCTACTAAGAAAAACAAATTTTAGTTACTTATGGCATAAAATAAGAAGTATTAAAATTTTCTCTTCGATAGTCAGCCCTTAGTAGGAAATTAGGTTACCCTAATAAAATATTTTTGTTAGCCAACCCTCCAAAAAAGGTCAAATCTAACTTTTGAGTAATGCGATATTAAATTGAATTATGTTTTCGTTCAAAAATAATCATTGTAATATGTGCATTGTAAAAAAATGTAAATTTTTCCGGAATTTTTTTACTATGTAGTTAGGTTAAGGGAGATATATTTATATTTGATGAAGCTGCTACAGCCGTAAGTCTACACTTTTGATCATAAAGTAAAAGAGATTAGTTGATCCCATCTGTTTATCTTCCTTATCTATAATACTACAAACAAGGAACTTAATATTAGTGATTATAAGGAAGATATAGATAAAAGAACGCATAATTTTTAGACAGTAAATATAAGACATTACAGGACAAGACAAATGGATGGAATGAGATAACATTTCTTACATTTACTTGAAATACTGAAAGTGTGCAGAAAGAAGAGAGCCACCTATTAAAATTATCTTACACTAGATGGTTTGATTTGCAGTATGGCTCAACTTGTCATGATTATTGTGGTTGCAAAAAATTTGCCCGCTACTGAGCTTCGAAGCTTTCAAAAACGTAACTCTTAACAGTGTACTTGACTTCATAACTGGATTCTGTACACTTGTCAATTTATTACTAACTTATATTATTTTATAGGAATAGAATTTTTTTTTCGGATGGGAGGGTAAGCATTCTACTACGAGAGGACATACATCCTCTTGACATTCTTCTGGTGTGAGCCCTTTCTCGAAATTTCATTTTGATATTCTTCTGGTGATATTCCTGTTTCAAAATTTCAATTTTTATAAATTCGCCGTAGCATTTTGTAATCGAAAAAATAAACGAGAAACATTAAAATTGAGAAACCTGTGGAAATACGGGAAAAACAAAGTAGACACTTACATACATTAAGAACTAAATTTAATGGTGTAATAACTAATTAATTTTTTACAAACGCATTTTTTGTGAGAGAAAGTGTTATTATCTTACAACCAGAATCTAACAATATGATTTGAGCGAAAAAAACATAGCAATACCTAAAATTCTAAGATTTTGATCACTAATGGCCGATAACATCTCTCTACCAATTCTTAATGATTAATTTTTCCAATTTAATTTTGATTTATCATATTCTTATTAAAGCAAAAAGTATTTTCTGTCTAATTCGTTTTTTGTCCTCGTCATTTATAATGGCCAAATGTCAGTATCTTTAATCGAAAATATGTTTTTTATCATTATGATTATAGAATCAATAAAACGTTTCTTAAGATAACATTCATTACAGACAATAACAATTGAGAGATTAAAAGAAATTAAATTGTTGAAGACAATTATTAATTGCTGCTCTCCTACATCCCATTATTTCACATTATTAATTGTTATGTAACATGATAAAGTTCTGTTATTAGATCTATGCGAATGATAAATAGTATTTAATACTGAGATGCTTTTGAGAATTCATATAGTGTCATGGAAAAATAACTTTAGAATGCACATTGCACAATTAATTCATCATTACAAGAACTTATTAAATTTAATTTATTGCCACCAGATACCAGATGCGTTATATTCTACTTGTGATTGCAAAATATTCCGTGTCAAATTAGGATAAAAAGCATCGGCGCACTGAGTAGAGCTTCGTTAAATCCATTTTTACCGTAAAATTTTACACCATAATTTTTAAAATAAAATTTCTTGAATTACAGTAATTCAGTGATTTTACATTAAATATTGCTGTAAAATTTAGAATATATCAGATTTTTTGTTTCATAAGATTTAATGGTTGGCAAAAAGTACAGGCACCCTGAGTCCCGGGGTTTAATATATAGTACTTATTTATTGATTTTGCTGAATTATATATATATATAACATCCAATTGTGTTTT